>NW_027144151.1:0-41351 GCF_026170545.1 Melanerpes formicivorus | reverse complement strand
GATGGCAAATTGGATTTGGTGCTAGGTCTTTCCCTTTAGGTTTTACCCCAACAATGTTTTCATTAGTTTCGCTCACTCTCGAAATCAAGCATTTTACAGCAGGTTGGAGCAGCCTGTATCTCAGCACAGGAATAAGGTAGGGAAGAATTCTAAGGCTCATTTTGACTGCCTCCAGAAGTTAGATCAGATGGCAAATTGGATTTGGTGCTAGGTCTTTCCCTTTAGGTTTTACCCCAACAATGTTTTCATTAGTTTCGCTCACTCTCGAAATCAAGCATTTTACAGCAGGTTGGAGCAGCCTGTATCTCAGCACAGGAATAAGGTAGGGAAGAATTCTAAGGCTCATTTTGACTGCCTCCAGAAGTTAGATCAGATGGCAAATTGGATTTGGTGCTAGGTCTTTCCCTTTAGGTTTTACCCCAACAATGTTTTCATTAGTTTCGCTCACTCTCGAAATCAAGCATTTTACAGCAGGTTGGAGCAGCCTGTATCTCAGCACAGGAATAAGGTAGGGAAGAATTCTAAGGCTCATTTTGACTGCCTCCAGAAGTTAGATCAGATGGCAAATTGGATTTGGTGCTAGGTCTTTCCCTTTAGGTTTTACCCCAACAATGTTTTCATTAGTTTCGCTCACTCTCGAAATCAAGCATTTTACAGCAGGTTGGAGCAGCCTGTATCTCAGCACAGGAATAAGGTAGGGAAGAATTCTAAGGCTCATTTTGACTGCCTCCAGAAGTTAGATCAGATGGCAAATTGGATTTGGTGCTAGGTCTTTCCCTTTAGGTTTTACCCCAACAATGTTTTCATTAGTTTCGCTCACTCTCGAAATCAAGCATTTTACAGCAGGTTGGAGCAGCCTGTATCTCAGCACAGGAATAAGGTAGGGAAGAATTCTAAGGCTCATTTTGACTGCCTCCAGAAGTTAGATCAGATGGCAAATTGGATTTGGTGCTAGGTCTTTCCCTTTAGGTTTTACCCCAACAATGTTTTCATTAGTTTCGCTCACTCTCGAAATCAAGCATTTTACAGCAGGTTGGAGCAGCCTGTATCTCAGCACAGGAATAAGGTAGGGAAGAATTCTAAGGCTCATTTTGACTGCCTCCAGAAGTTAGATCAGATGGCAAATTGGATTTGGTGCTAGGTCTTTCCCTTTAGGTTTTACCCCAACAATGTTTTCATTAGTTTCGCTCACTCTCGAAATCAAGCATTTTACAGCAGGTTGGAGCAGCCTGTATCTCAGCACAGGAATAAGGTAGGGAAGAATTCTAAGGCTCATTTTGACTGCCTCCAGAAGTTAGATCAGATGGCAAATTGGATTTGGTGCTAGGTCTTTCCCTTTAGGTTTTACCCCAACAATGTTTTCATTAGTTTCGCTCACTCTCGAAATCAAGCATTTTACAGCAGGTTGGAGCAGCCTGTATCTCAGCACAGGAATAAGGTAGGGAAGAATTCTAAGGCTCATTTTGACTGCCTCCAGAAGTTAGATCAGATGGCAAATTGGATTTGGTGCTAGGTCTTTCCCTTTAGGTTTTACCCCAACAATGTTTTCATTAGTTTCGCTCACTCTCGAAATCAAGCATTTTACAGCAGGTTGGAGCAGCCTGTATCTCAGCACAGGAATAAGGTAGGGAAGAATTCTAAGGCTCATTTTGACTGCCTCCAGAAGTTAGATCAGATGGCAAATTGGATTTGGTGCTAGGTCTTTCCCTTTAGGTTTTACCCCAACAATGTTTTCATTAGTTTCGCTCACTCTCGAAATCAAGCATTTTACAGCAGGTTGGAGCAGCCTGTATCTCAGCACAGGAATAAGGTAGGGAAGAATTCTAAGGCTCATTTTGACTGCCTCCAGAAGTTAGATCAGATGGCAAATTGGATTTGGTGCTAGGTCTTTCCCTTTAGGTTTTACCCCAACAATGTTTTCATTAGTTTCGCTCACTCTCGAAATCAAGCATTTTACAGCAGGTTGGAGCAGCCTGTATCTCAGCACAGGAATAAGGTAGGGAAGAATTCTAAGGCTCATTTTGACTGCCTCCAGAAGTTAGATCAGATGGCAAATTGGATTTGGTGCTAGGTCTTTCCCTTTAGGTTTTACCCCAACAATGTTTTCATTAGTTTCGCTCACTCTCGAAATCAAGCATTTTACAGCAGGTTGGAGCAGCCTGTATCTCAGCACAGGAATAAGGTAGGGAAGAATTCTAAGGCTCATTTTGACTGCCTCCAGAAGTTAGATCAGATGGCAAATTGGATTTGGTGCTAGGTCTTTCCCTTATAGGTTTTACCCCAACAATGTTTTCATTAGTTTCGCTCACTCTCGAAATCAAGCATTTTACAGCAGGTTGGAGCAGCCTGTATCTCAGCACAGGAATAAGGTAGGGAAGAATTCTAAGGCTCATTTTGACTGCCTCCAGAAGTTAGATCAGATGGCAAATTGGATTTGGTGCTAGGTCTTTCCCTTTAGGTTTTACCCCAACAATGTTTTCATTAGTTTCGCTCACTCTCGAAATCAAGCATTTTACAGCAGGTTGGAGCAGCCTGTATCTCAGCACAGGAATAAGGTAGGGAAGAATTCTAAGGCTCATTTTGACTGCCTCCAGAAGTTAGATCAGATGGCAAATTGGATTTGGTGCTAGGTCTTTCCCTTTAGGTTTTACCCCAACAATGTTTTCATTAGTTTCGCTCACTCTCGAAATCAAGCATTTTACAGCAGGTTGGAGCAGCCTGTATCTCAGCACAGGAATAAGGTAGGGAAGAATTCTAAGGCTCATTTTGACTGCCTCCAGAAGTTAGATCAGATGGCAAATTGGATTTGGTGCTAGGTCTTTCCCTTTAGGTTTTACCCCAACAATGTTTTCATTAGTTTCGCTCACTCTCGAAATCAAGCATTTTACAGCAGGTTGGAGCAGCCTGTATCTCAGCACAGGAATAAGGTAGGGAAGAATTCTAAGGCTCATTTTGACTGCCTCCAGAAGTTAGATCAGATGGCAAATTGGATTTGGTGCTAGGTCTTTCCCTTTAGGTTTTACCCCAACAATGTTTTCATTAGTTTCGCTCACTCTCGAAATCAAGCATTTTACAGCAGGTTGGAGCAGCCTGTATCTCAGCACAGGAATAAGGTAGGGAAGAATTCTAAGGCTCATTTTGACTGCCTCCAGAAGTTAGATCAGATGGCAAATTGGATTTGGTGCTAGGTCTTTCCCTTTAGGTTTTACCCCAACAATGTTTTCATTAGTTTCGCTCACTCTCGAAATCAAGCATTTTACAGCAGGTTGGAGCAGCCTGTATCTCAGCACAGGAATAAGGTAGGGAAGAATTCTAAGGCTCATTTTGACTGCCTCCAGAAGTTAGATCAGATGGCAAATTGGATTTGGTGCTAGGTCTTTCCCTTTAGGTTTTACCCCAACAATGTTTTCATTAGTTTCGCTCACTCTCGAAATCAAGCATTTTACAGCAGGTTGGAGCAGCCTGTATCTCAGCACAGGAATAAGGTAGGGAAGAATTCTAAGGCTCATTTTGACTGCCTCCAGAAGTTAGATCAGATGGCAAATTGGATTTGGTGCTAGGTCTTTCCCTTTAGGTTTTACCCCAACAATGTTTTCATTAGTTTCGCTCACTCTCGAAATCAAGCATTTTACAGCAGGTTGGAGCAGCCTGTATCTCAGCACAGGAATAAGGTAGGGAAGAATTCTAAGGCTCATTTTGACTGCCTCCAGAAGTTAGATCAGATGGCAAATTGGATTTGGTGCTAGGTCTTTCCCTTTAGGTTTTACCCCAACAATGTTTTCATTAGTTTCGCTCACTCTCGAAATCAAGCATTTTACAGCAGGTTGGAGCAGCCTGTATCTCAGCACAGGAATAAGGTAGGGAAGAATTCTAAGGCTCATTTTGACTGCCTCCAGAAGTTAGATCAGATGGCAAATTGGATTTGGTGCTAGGTCTTTCCCTTTAGGTTTTACCCCAACAATGTTTTCATTAGTTTCGCTCACTCTCGAAATCAAGCATTTTACAGCAGGTTGGAGCAGCCTGTATCTCAGCACAGGAATAAGGTAGGGAAGAATTCTAAGGCTCATTTTGACTGCCTCCAGAAGTTAGATCAGATGGCAAATTGGATTTGGTGCTAGGTCTTTCCCTTTAGGTTTTACCCCAACAATGTTTTCATTAGTTTCGCTCACTCTCGAAATCAAGCATTTTACAGCAGGTTGGAGCAGCCTGTATCTCAGCACAGGAATAAGGTAGGGAAGAATTCTAAGGCTCATTTTGACTGCCTCCAGAAGTTAGATCAGATGGCAAATTGGATTTGGTGCTAGGTCTTTCCCTTTAGGTTTTACCCCAACAATGTTTTCATTAGTTTCGCTCACTCTCGAAATCAAGCATTTTACAGCAGGTTGGAGCAGCCTGTATCTCAGCACAGGAATAAGGTAGGGAAGAATTCTAAGGCTCATTTTGACTGCCTCCAGAAGTTAGATCAGATGGCAAATTGGATTTGGTGCTAGGTCTTTCCCTTTAGGTTTTACCCCAACAATGTTTTCATTAGTTTCGCTCACTCTCGAAATCAAGCATTTTACAGCAGGTTGGAGCAGCCTGTATCTCAGCACAGGAATAAGGTAGGGAAGAATTCTAAGGCTCATTTTGACTGCCTCCAGAAGTTAGATCAGATGGCAAATTGGATTTGGTGCTAGGTCTTTCCCTTTAGGTTTTACCCCAACAATGTTTTCATTAGTTTCGCTCACTCTCGAAATCAAGCATTTTACAGCAGGTTGGAGCAGCCTGTATCTCAGCACAGGAATAAGGTAGGGAAGAATTCTAAGGCTCATTTTGACTGCCTCCAGAAGTTAGATCAGATGGCAAATTGGATTTGGTGCTAGGTCTTTCCCTTTAGGTTTTACCCCAACAATGTTTTCATTAGTTTCGCTCACTCTCGAAATCAAGCATTTTACAGCAGGTTGGAGCAGCCTGTATCTCAGCACAGGAATAAGGTAGGGAAGAATTCTAAGGCTCATTTTGACTGCCTCCAGAAGTTAGATCAGATGGCAAATTGGATTTGGTGCTAGGTCTTTCCCTTTAGGTTTTACCCCAACAATGTTTTCATTAGTTTCGCTCACTCTCGAAATCAAGCATTTTACAGCAGGTTGGAGCAGCCTGTATCTCAGCACAGGAATAAGGTAGGGAAGAATTCTAAGGCTCATTTTGACTGCCTCCAGAAGTTAGATCAGATGGCAAATTGGATTTGGTGCTAGGTCTTTCCCTTTAGGTTTTACCCCAACAATGTTTTCATTAGTTTCGCTCACTCTCGAAATCAAGCATTTTACAGCAGGTTGGAGCAGCCTGTATCTCAGCACAGGAATAAGGTAGGGAAGAATTCTAAGGCTCATTTTGACTGCCTCCAGAAGTTAGATCAGATGGCAAATTGGATTTGGTGCTAGGTCTTTCCCTTTAGGTTTTACCCCAACAATGTTTTCATTAGTTTCGCTCACTCTCGAAATCAAGCATTTTACAGCAGGTTGGAGCAGCCTGTATCTCAGCACAGGAATAAGGTAGGGAAGAATTCTAAGGCTCATTTTGACTGCCTCCAGAAGTTAGATCAGATGGCAAATTGGATTTGGTGCTAGGTCTTTCCCTTTAGGTTTTACCCCAACAATGTTTTCATTAGTTTCGCTCACTCTCGAAATCAAGCATTTTACAGCAGGTTGGAGCAGCCTGTATCTCAGCACAGGAATAAGGTAGGGAAGAATTCTAAGGCTCATTTTGACTGCCTCCAGAAGTTAGATCAGATGGCAAATTGGATTTGGTGCTAGGTCTTTCCCTTTAGGTTTTACCCCAACAATGTTTTCATTAGTTTCGCTCACTCTCGAAATCAAGCATTTTACAGCAGGTTGGAGCAGCCTGTATCTCAGCACAGGAATAAGGTAGGGAAGAATTCTAAGGCTCATTTTGACTGCCTCCAGAAGTTAGATCAGATGGCAAATTGGATTTGGTGCTAGGTCTTTCCCTTTAGGTTTTACCCCAACAATGTTTTCATTAGTTTCGCTCACTCTCGAAATCAAGCATTTTACAGCAGGTTGGAGCAGCCTGTATCTCAGCACAGGAATAAGGTAGGGAAGAATTCTAAGGCTCATTTTGACTGCCTCCAGAAGTTAGATCAGATGGCAAATTGGATTTGGTGCTAGGTCTTTCCCTTTAGGTTTTACCCCAACAATGTTTTCATTAGTTTCGCTCACTCTCGAAATCAAGCATTTTACAGCAGGTTGGAGCAGCCTGTATCTCAGCACAGGAATAAGGTAGGGAAGAATTCTAAGGCTCATTTTGACTGCCTCCAGAAGTTAGATCAGATGGCAAATTGGATTTGGTGCTAGGTCTTTCCCTTTAGGTTTTACCCCAACAATGTTTTCATTAGTTTCGCTCACTCTCGAAATCAAGCATTTTACAGCAGGTTGGAGCAGCCTGTATCTCAGCACAGGAATAAGGTAGGGAAGAATTCTAAGGCTCATTTTGACTGCCTCCAGAAGTTAGATCAGATGGCAAATTGGATTTGGTGCTAGGTCTTTCCCTTTAGGTTTTACCCCAACAATGTTTTCATTAGTTTCGCTCACTCTCGAAATCAAGCATTTTACAGCAGGTTGGAGCAGCCTGTATCTCAGCACAGGAATAAGGTAGGGAAGAATTCTAAGGCTCATTTTGACTGCCTCCAGAAGTTAGATCAGATGGCAAATTGGATTTGGTGCTAGGTCTTTCCCTTTAGGTTTTACCCCAACAATGTTTTCATTAGTTTCGCTCACTCTCGAAATCAAGCATTTTACAGCAGGTTGGAGCAGCCTGTATCTCAGCACAGGAATAAGGTAGGGAAGAATTCTAAGGCTCATTTTGACTGCCTCCAGAAGTTAGATCAGATGGCAAATTGGATTTGGTGCTAGGTCTTTCCCTTTAGGTTTTACCCCAACAATGTTTTCATTAGTTTCGCTCACTCTCGAAATCAAGCATTTTACAGCAGGTTGGAGCAGCCTGTATCTCAGCACAGGAATAAGGTAGGGAAGAATTCTAAGGCTCATTTTGACTGCCTCCAGAAGTTAGATCAGATGGCAAATTGGATTTGGTGCTAGGTCTTTCCCTTTAGGTTTTACCCCAACAATGTTTTCATTAGTTTCGCTCACTCTCGAAATCAAGCATTTTACAGCAGGTTGGAGCAGCCTGTATCTCAGCACAGGAATAAGGTAGGGAAGAATTCTAAGGCTCATTTTGACTGCCTCCAGAAGTTAGATCAGATGGCAAATTGGATTTGGTGCTAGGTCTTTCCCTTTAGGTTTTACCCCAACAATGTTTTCATTAGTTTCGCTCACTCTCGAAATCAAGCATTTTACAGCAGGTTGGAGCAGCCTGTATCTCAGCACAGGAATAAGGTAGGGAAGAATTCTAAGGCTCATTTTGACTGCCTCCAGAAGTTAGATCAGATGGCAAATTGGATTTGGTGCTAGGTCTTTCCCTTTAGGTTTTACCCCAACAATGTTTTCATTAGTTTCGCTCACTCTCGAAATCAAGCATTTTACAGCAGGTTGGAGCAGCCTGTATCTCAGCACAGGAATAAGGTAGGGAAGAATTCTACAGGCTCATTTTGACTGCCTCCAGAAGTTAGATCAGATGGCAAATTGGATTTGGTGCTAGGTCTTTCCCTTTAGGTTTTACCCCAACAATGTTTTCATTAGTTTCGCTCACTCTCGAAATCAAGCATTTTACAGCAGGTTGGAGCAGCCTGTATCTCAGCACAGGAATAAGGTAGGGAAGAATTCTAAGGCTCATTTTGACTGCCTCCAGAAGTTAGATCAGATGGCAAATTGGATTTGGTGCTAGGTCTTTCCCTTTAGGTTTTACCCCAACAATGTTTTCATTAGTTTCGCTCACTCTCGAAATCAAGCATTTTACAGCAGGTTGGAGCAGCCTGTATCTCAGCACAGGAATAAGGTAGGGAAGAATTCTAAGGCTCATTTTGACTGCCTCCAGAAGTTAGATCAGATGGCAAATTGGATTTGGTGCTAGGTCTTTCCCTTTAGGTTTTACCCCAACAATGTTTTCATTAGTTTCGCTCACTCTCGAAATCAAGCATTTTACAGCAGGTTGGAGCAGCCTGTATCTCAGCACAGGAATAAGGTAGGGAAGAATTCTAAGGCTCATTTTGACTGCCTCCAGAAGTTAGATCAGATGGCAAATTGGATTTGGTGCTAGGTCTTTCCCTTTAGGTTTTACCCCAACAATGTTTTCATTAGTTTCGCTCACTCTCGAAATCAAGCATTTTACAGCAGGTTGGAGCAGCCTGTATCTCAGCACAGGAATAAGGTAGGGAAGAATTCTAAGGCTCATTTTGACTGCCTCCAGAAGTTAGATCAGATGGCAAATTGGATTTGGTGCTAGGTCTTTCCCTTTAGGTTTTACCCCAACAATGTTTTCATTAGTTTCGCTCACTCTCGAAATCAAGCATTTTACAGCAGGTTGGAGCAGCCTGTATCTCAGCACAGGAATAAGGTAGGGAAGAATTCTAAGGCTCATTTTGACTGCCTCCAGAAGTTAGATCAGATGGCAAATTGGATTTGGTGCTAGGTCTTTCCCTTTAGGTTTTACCCCAACAATGTTTTCATTAGTTTCGCTCACTCTCGAAATCAAGCATTTTACAGCAGGTTGGAGCAGCCTGTATCTCAGCACAGGAATAAGGTAGGGAAGAATTCTAAGGCTCATTTTGACTGCCTCCAGAAGTTAGATCAGATGGCAAATTGGATTTGGTGCTAGGTCTTTCCCTTTAGGTTTTACCCCAACAATGTTTTCATTAGTTTCGCTCACTCTCGAAATCAAGCATTTTACAGCAGGTTGGAGCAGCCTGTATCTCAGCACAGGAATAAGGTAGGGAAGAATTCTAAGGCTCATTTTGACTGCCTCCAGAAGTTAGATCAGATGGCAAATTGGATTTGGTGCTAGGTCTTTCCCTTTAGGTTTTACCCCAACAATGTTTTCATTAGTTTCGCTCACTCTCGAAATCAAGCATTTTACAGCAGGTTGGAGCAGCCTGTATCTCAGCACAGGAATAAGGTAGGGAAGAATTCTAAGGCTCATTTTGACTGCCTCCAGAAGTTAGATCAGATGGCAAATTGGATTTGGTGCTAGGTCTTTCCCTTTAGGTTTTACCCCAACAATGTTTTCATTAGTTTCGCTCACTCTCGAAATCAAGCATTTTACAGCAGGTTGGAGCAGCCTGTATCTCAGCACAGGAATAAGGTAGGGAAGAATTCTAAGGCTCATTTTGACTGCCTCCAGAAGTTAGATCAGATGGCAAATTGGATTTGGTGCTAGGTCTTTCCCTTTAGGTTTTACCCCAACAATGTTTTCATTAGTTTCGCTCACTCTCGAAATCAAGCATTTTACAGCAGGTTGGAGCAGCCTGTATCTCAGCACAGGAATAAGGTAGGGAAGAATTCTAAGGCTCATTTTGACTGCCTCCAGAAGTTAGATCAGATGGCAAATTGGATTTGGTGCTAGGTCTTTCCCTTTAGGTTTTACCCCAACAATGTTTTCATTAGTTTCGCTCACTCTCGAAATCAAGCATTTTACAGCAGGTTGGAGCAGCCTGTATCTCAGCACAGGAATAAGGTAGGGAAGAATTCTAAGGCTCATTTTGACTGCCTCCAGAAGTTAGATCAGATGGCAAATTGGATTTGGTGCTAGGTCTTTCCCTTTAGGTTTTACCCCAACAATGTTTTCATTAGTTTCGCTCACTCTCGAAATCAAGCATTTTACAGCAGGTTGGAGCAGCCTGTATCTCAGCACAGGAATAAGGTAGGGAAGAATTCTAAGGCTCATTTTGACTGCCTCCAGAAGTTAGATCAGATGGCAAATTGGATTTGGTGCTAGGTCTTTCCCTTTAGGTTTTACCCCAACAATGTTTTCATTAGTTTCGCTCACTCTCGAAATCAAGCATTTTACAGCAGGTTGGAGCAGCCTGTATCTCAGCACAGGAATAAGGTAGGGAAGAATTCTAAGGCTCATTTTGACTGCCTCCAGAAGTTAGATCAGATGGCAAATTGGATTTGGTGCTAGGTCTTTCCCTTTAGGTTTTACCCCAACAATGTTTTCATTAGTTTCGCTCACTCTCGAAATCAAGCATTTTACAGCAGGTTGGAGCAGCCTGTATCTCAGCACAGGAATAAGGTAGGGAAGAATTCTAAGGCTCATTTTGACTGCCTCCAGAAGTTAGATCAGATGGCAAATTGGATTTGGTGCTAGGTCTTTCCCTTTAGGTTTTACCCCAACAATGTTTTCATTAGTTTCGCTCACTCTCGAAATCAAGCATTTTACAGCAGGTTGGAGCAGCCTGTATCTCAGCACAGGAATAAGGTAGGGAAGAATTCTAAGGCTCATTTTGACTGCCTCCAGAAGTTAGATCAGATGGCAAATTGGATTTGGTGCTAGGTCTTTCCCTTTAGGTTTTACCCCAACAATGTTTTCATTAGTTTCGCTCACTCTCGAAATCAAGCATTTTACAGCAGGTTGGAGCAGCCTGTATCTCAGCACAGGAATAAGGTAGGGAAGAATTCTAAGGCTCATTTTGACTGCCTCCAGAAGTTAGATCAGATGGCAAATTGGATTTGGTGCTAGGTCTTTCCCTTTAGGTTTTACCCCAACAATGTTTTCATTAGTTTCGCTCACTCTCGAAATCAAGCATTTTACAGCAGGTTGGAGCAGCCTGTATCTCAGCACAGGAATAAGGTAGGGAAGAATTCTAAGGCTCATTTTGACTGCCTCCAGAAGTTAGATCAGATGGCAAATTGGATTTGGTGCTAGGTCTTTCCCTTTAGGTTTTACCCCAACAATGTTTTCATTAGTTTCGCTCACTCTCGAAATCAAGCATTTTACAGCAGGTTGGAGCAGCCTGTATCTCAGCACAGGAATAAGGTAGGGAAGAATTCTAAGGCTCATTTTGACTGCCTCCAGAAGTTAGATCAGATGGCAAATTGGATTTGGTGCTAGGTCTTTCCCTTTAGGTTTTACCCCAACAATGTTTTCATTAGTTTCGCTCACTCTCGAAATCAAGCATTTTACAGCAGGTTGGAGCAGCCTGTATCTCAGCACAGGAATAAGGTAGGGAAGAATTCTAAGGCTCATTTTGACTGCCTCCAGAAGTTAGATCAGATGGCAAATTGGATTTGGTGCTAGGTCTTTCCCTTTAGGTTTTACCCCAACAATGTTTTCATTAGTTTCGCTCACTCTCGAAATCAAGCATTTTACAGCAGGTTGGAGCAGCCTGTATCTCAGCACAGGAATAAGGTAGGGAAGAATTCTAAGGCTCATTTTGACTGCCTCCAGAAGTTAGATCAGATGGCAAATTGGATTTGGTGCTAGGTCTTTCCCTTTAGGTTTTACCCCAACAATGTTTTCATTAGTTTCGCTCACTCTCGAAATCAAGCATTTTACAGCAGGTTGGAGCAGCCTGTATCTCAGCACAGGAATAAGGTAGGGAAGAATTCTAAGGCTCATTTTGACTGCCTCCAGAAGTTAGATCAGATGGCAAATTGGATTTGGTGCTAGGTCTTTCCCTTTAGGTTTTACCCCAACAATGTTTTCATTAGTTTCGCTCACTCTCGAAATCAAGCATTTTACAGCAGGTTGGAGCAGCCTGTATCTCAGCACAGGAATAAGGTAGGGAAGAATTCTAAGGCTCATTTTGACTGCCTCCAGAAGTTAGATCAGATGGCAAATTGGATTTGGTGCTAGGTCTTTCCCTTTAGGTTTTACCCCAACAATGTTTTCATTAGTTTCGCTCACTCTCGAAATCAAGCATTTTACAGCAGGTTGGAGCAGCCTGTATCTCAGCACAGGAATAAGGTAGGGAAGAATTCTAAGGCTCATTTTGACTGCCTCCAGAAGTTAGATCAGATGGCAAATTGGATTTGGTGCTAGGTCTTTCCCTTTAGGTTTTACCCCAACAATGTTTTCATTAGTTTCGCTCACTCTCGAAATCAAGCATTTTACAGCAGGTTGGAGCAGCCTGTATCTCAGCACAGGAATAAGGTAGGGAAGAATTCTAAGGCTCATTTTGACTGCCTCCAGAAGTTAGATCAGATGGCAAATTGGATTTGGTGCTAGGTCTTTCCCTTTAGGTTTTACCCCAACAATGTTTTCATTAGTTTCGCTCACTCTCGAAATCAAGCATTTTACAGCAGGTTGGAGCAGCCTGTATCTCAGCACAGGAATAAGGTAGGGAAGAATTCTAAGGCTCATTTTGACTGCCTCCAGAAGTTAGATCAGATGGCAAATTGGATTTGGTGCTAGGTCTTTCCCTTTAGGTTTTACCCCAACAATGTTTTCATTAGTTTCGCTCACTCTCGAAATCAAGCATTTTACAGCAGGTTGGAGCAGCCTGTATCTCAGCACAGGAATAAGGTAGGGAAGAATTCTAAGGCTCATTTTGACTGCCTCCAGAAGTTAGATCAGATGGCAAATTGGATTTGGTGCTAGGTCTTTCCCTTTAGGTTTTACCCCAACAATGTTTTCATTAGTTTCGCTCACTCTCGAAATCAAGCATTTTACAGCAGGTTGGAGCAGCCTGTATCTCAGCACAGGAATAAGGTAGGGAAGAATTCTAAGGCTCATTTTGACTGCCTCCAGAAGTTAGATCAGATGGCAAATTGGATTTGGTGCTAGGTCTTTCCCTTTAGGTTTTACCCCAACAATGTTTTCATTAGTTTCGCTCACTCTCGAAATCAAGCATTTTACAGCAGGTTGGAGCAGCCTGTATCTCAGCACAGGAATAAGGTAGGGAAGAATTCTAAGGCTCATTTTGACTGCCTCCAGAAGTTAGATCAGATGGCAAATTGGATTTGGTGCTAGGTCTTTCCCTTTAGGTTTTACCCCAACAATGTTTTCATTAGTTTCGCTCACTCTCGAAATCAAGCATTTTACAGCAGGTTGGAGCAGCCTGTATCTCAGCACAGGAATAAGGTAGGGAAGAATTCTAAGGCTCATTTTGACTGCCTCCAGAAGTTAGATCAGATGGCAAATTGGATTTGGTGCTAGGTCTTTCCCTTTAGGTTTTACCCCAACAATGTTTTCATTAGTTTCGCTCACTCTCGAAATCAAGCATTTTACAGCAGGTTGGAGCAGCCTGTATCTCAGCACAGGAATAAGGTAGGGAAGAATTCTAAGGCTCATTTTGACTGCCTCCAGAAGTTAGATCAGATGGCAAATTGGATTTGGTGCTAGGTCTTTCCCTTTAGGTTTTACCCCAACAATGTTTTCATTAGTTTCGCTCACTCTCGAAATCAAGCATTTTACAGCAGGTTGGAGCAGCCTGTATCTCAGCACAGGAATAAGGTAGGGAAGAATTCTAAGGCTCATTTTGACTGCCTCCAGAAGTTAGATCAGATGGCAAATTGGATTTGGTGCTAGGTCTTTCCCTTTAGGTTTTACCCCAACAATGTTTTCATTAGTTTCGCTCACTCTCGAAATCAAGCATTTTACAGCAGGTTGGAGCAGCCTGTATCTCAGCACAGGAATAAGGTAGGGAAGAATTCTAAGGCTCATTTTGACTGCCTCCAGAAGTTAGATCAGATGGCAAATTGGATTTGGTGCTAGGTCTTTCCCTTTAGGTTTTACCCCAACAATGTTTTCATTAGTTTCGCTCACTCTCGAAATCAAGCATTTTACAGCAGGTTGGAGCAGCCTGTATCTCAGCACAGGAATAAGGTAGGGAAGAATTCTAAGGCTCATTTTGACTGCCTCCAGAAGTTAGATCAGATGGCAAATTGGATTTGGTGCTAGGTCTTTCCCTTTAGGTTTTACCCCAACAATGTTTTCATTAGTTTCGCTCACTCTCGAAATCAAGCATTTTACAGCAGGTTGGAGCAGCCTGTATCTCAGCACAGGAATAAGGTAGGGAAGAATTCTAAGGCTCATTTTGACTGCCTCCAGAAGTTAGATCAGATGGCAAATTGGATTTGGTGCTAGGTCTTTCCCTTTAGGTTTTACCCCAACAATGTTTTCATTAGTTTCGCTCACTCTCGAAATCAAGCATTTTACAGCAGGTTGGAGCAGCCTGTATCTCAGCACAGGAATAAGGTAGGGAAGAATTCTAAGGCTCATTTTGACTGCCTCCAGAAGTTAGATCAGATGGCAAATTGGATTTGGTGCTAGGTCTTTCCCTTTAGGTTTTACCCCAACAATGTTTTCATTAGTTTCGCTCACTCTCGAAATCAAGCATTTTACAGCAGGTTGGAGCAGCCTGTATCTCAGCACAGGAATAAGGTAGGGAAGAATTCTAAGGCTCATTTTGACTGCCTCCAGAAGTTAGATCAGATGGCAAATTGGATTTGGTGCTAGGTCTTTCCCTTTAGGTTTTACCCCAACAATGTTTTCATTAGTTTCGCTCACTCTCGAAATCAAGCATTTTACAGCAGGTTGGAGCAGCCTGTATCTCAGCACAGGAATAAGGTAGGGAAGAATTCTAAGGCTCATTTTGACTGCCTCCAGAAGTTAGATCAGATGGCAAATTGGATTTGGTGCTAGGTCTTTCCCTTTAGGTTTTACCCCAACAATGTTTTCATTAGTTTCGCTCACTCTCGAAATCAAGCATTTTACAGCAGGTTGGAGCAGCCTGTATCTCAGCACAGGAATAAGGTAGGGAAGAATTCTAAGGCTCATTTTGACTGCCTCCAGAAGTTAGATCAGATGGCAAATTGGATTTGGTGCTAGGTCTTTCCCTTTAGGTTTTACCCCAACAATGTTTTCATTAGTTTCGCTCACTCTCGAAATCAAGCATTTTACAGCAGGTTGGAGCAGCCTGTATCTCAGCACAGGAATAAGGTAGGGAAGAATTCTAAGGCTCATTTTGACTGCCTCCAGAAGTTAGATCAGATGGCAAATTGGATTTGGTGCTAGGTCTTTCCCTTTAGGTTTTACCCCAACAATGTTTTCATTAGTTTCGCTCACTCTCGAAATCAAGCATTTTACAGCAGGTTGGAGCAGCCTGTATCTCAGCACAGGAATAAGGTAGGGAAGAATTCTAAGGCTCATTTTGACTGCCTCCAGAAGTTAGATCAGATGGCAAATTGGATTTGGTGCTAGGTCTTTCCCTTTAGGTTTTACCCCAACAATGTTTTCATTAGTTTCGCTCACTCTCGAAATCAAGCATTTTACAGCAGGTTGGAGCAGCCTGTATCTCAGCACAGGAATAAGGTAGGGAAGAATTCTAAGGCTCATTTTGACTGCCTCCAGAAGTTAGATCAGATGGCAAATTGGATTTGGTGCTAGGTCTTTCCCTTTAGGTTTTACCCCAACAATGTTTTCATTAGTTTCGCTCACTCTCGAAATCAAGCATTTTACAGCAGGTTGGAGCAGCCTGTATCTCAGCACAGGAATAAGGTAGGGAAGAATTCTAAGGCTCATTTTGACTGCCTCCAGAAGTTAGATCAGATGGCAAATTGGATTTGGTGCTAGGTCTTTCCCTTTAGGTTTTACCCCAACAATGTTTTCATTAGTTTCGCTCACTCTCGAAATCAAGCATTTTACAGCAGGTTGGAGCAGCCTGTATCTCAGCACAGGAATAAGGTAGGGAAGAATTCTAAGGCTCATTTTGACTGCCTCCAGAAGTTAGATCAGATGGCAAATTGGATTTGGTGCTAGGTCTTTCCCTTTAGGTTTTACCCCAACAATGTTTTCATTAGTTTCGCTCACTCTCGAAATCAAGCATTTTACAGCAGGTTGGAGCAGCCTGTATCTCAGCACAGGAATAAGGTAGGGAAGAATTCTAAGGCTCATTTTGACTGCCTCCAGAAGTTAGATCAGATGGCAAATTGGATTTGGTGCTAGGTCTTTCCCTTTAGGTTTTACCCCAACAATGTTTTCATTAGTTTCGCTCACTCTCGAAATCAAGCATTTTACAGCAGGTTGGAGCAGCCTGTATCTCAGCACAGGAATAAGGTAGGGAAGAATTCTAAGGCTCATTTTGACTGCCTCCAGAAGTTAGATCAGATGGCAAATTGGATTTGGTGCTAGGTCTTTCCCTTTAGGTTTTACCCCAACAATGTTTTCATTAGTTTCGCTCACTCTCGAAATCAAGCATTTTACAGCAGGTTGGAGCAGCCTGTATCTCAGCACAGGAATAAGGTAGGGAAGAATTCTAAGGCTCATTTTGACTGCCTCCAGAAGTTAGATCAGATGGCAAATTGGATTTGGTGCTAGGTCTTTCCCTTTAGGTTTTACCCCAACAATGTTTTCATTAGTTTCGCTCACTCTCGAAATCAAGCATTTTACAGCAGGTTGGAGCAGCCTGTATCTCAGCACAGGAATAAGGTAGGGAAGAATTCTAAGGCTCATTTTGACTGCCTCCAGAAGTTAGATCAGATGGCAAATTGGATTTGGTGCTAGGTCTTTCCCTTTAGGTTTTACCCCAACAATGTTTTCATTAGTTTCGCTCACTCTCGAAATCAAGCATTTTACAGCAGGTTGGAGCAGCCTGTATCTCAGCACAGGAATAAGGTAGGGAAGAATTCTAAGGCTCATTTTGACTGCCTCCAGAAGTTAGATCAGATGGCAAATTGGATTTGGTGCTAGGTCTTTCCCTTTAGGTTTTACCCCAACAATGTTTTCATTAGTTTCGCTCACTCTCGAAATCAAGCATTTTACAGCAGGTTGGAGCAGCCTGTATCTCAGCACAGGAATAAGGTAGGGAAGAATTCTAAGGCTCATTTTGACTGCCTCCAGAAGTTAGATCAGATGGCAAATTGGATTTGGTGCTAGGTCTTTCCCTTTAGGTTTTACCCCAACAATGTTTTCATTAGTTTCGCTCACTCTCGAAATCAAGCATTTTACAGCAGGTTGGAGCAGCCTGTATCTCAGCACAGGAATAAGGTAGGGAAGAATTCTAAGGCTCATTTTGACTGCCTCCAGAAGTTAGATCAGATGGCAAATTGGATTTGGTGCTAGGTCTTTCCCTTTAGGTTTTACCCCAACAATGTTTTCATTAGTTTCGCTCACTCTCGAAATCAAGCATTTTACAGCAGGTTGGAGCAGCCTGTATCTCAGCACAGGAATAAGGTAGGGAAGAATTCTAAGGCTCATTTTGACTGCCTCCAGAAGTTAGATCAGATGGCAAATTGGATTTGGTGCTAGGTCTTTCCCTTTAGGTTTTACCCCAACAATGTTTTCATTAGTTTCGCTCACTCTCGAAATCAAGCATTTTACAGCAGGTTGGAGCAGCCTGTATCTCAGCACAGGAATAAGGTAGGGAAGAATTCTAAGGCTCATTTTGACTGCCTCCAGAAGTTAGATCAGATGGCAAATTGGATTTGGTGCTAGGTCTTTCCCTTTAGGTTTTACCCCAACAATGTTTTCATTAGTTTCGCTCACTCTCGAAATCAAGCATTTTACAGCAGGTTGGAGCAGCCTGTATCTCAGCACAGGAATAAGGTAGGGAAGAATTCTAAGGCTCATTTTGACTGCCTCCAGAAGTTAGATCAGATGGCAAATTGGATTTGGTGCTAGGTCTTTCCCTTTAGGTTTTACCCCAACAATGTTTTCATTAGTTTCGCTCACTCTCGAAATCAAGCATTTTACAGCAGGTTGGAGCAGCCTGTATCTCAGCACAGGAATAAGGTAGGGAAGAATTCTAAGGCTCATTTTGACTGCCTCCAGAAGTTAGATCAGATGGCAAATTGGATTTGGTGCTAGGTCTTTCCCTTTAGGTTTTACCCCAACAATGTTTTCATTAGTTTCGCTCACTCTCGAAATCAAGCATTTTACAGCAGGTTGGAGCAGCCTGTATCTCAGCACAGGAATAAGGTAGGGAAGAATTCTAAGGCTCATTTTGACTGCCTCCAGAAGTTAGATCAGATGGCAAATTGGATTTGGTGCTAGGTCTTTCCCTTTAGGTTTTACCCCAACAATGTTTTCATTAGTTTCGCTCACTCTCGAAATCAAGCATTTTACAGCAGGTTGGAGCAGCCTGTATCTCAGCACAGGAATAAGGTAGGGAAGAATTCTAAGGCTCATTTTGACTGCCTCCAGAAGTTAGATCAGATGGCAAATTGGATTTGGTGCTAGGTCTTTCCCTTTAGGTTTTACCCCAACAATGTTTTCATTAGTTTCGCTCACTCTCGAAATCAAGCATTTTACAGCAGGTTGGAGCAGCCTGTATCTCAGCACAGGAATAAGGTAGGGAAGAATTCTAAGGCTCATTTTGACTGCCTCCAGAAGTTAGATCAGATGGCAAATTGGATTTGGTGCTAGGTCTTTCCCTTTAGGTTTTACCCCAACAATGTTTTCATTAGTTTCGCTCACTCTCGAAATCAAGCATTTTACAGCAGGTTGGAGCAGCCTGTATCTCAGCACAGGAATAAGGTAGGGAAGAATTCTAAGGCTCATTTTGACTGCCTCCAGAAGTTAGATCAGATGGCAAATTGGATTTGGTGCTAGGTCTTTCCCTTTAGGTTTTACCCCAACAATGTTTTCATTAGTTTCGCTCACTCTCGAAATCAAGCATTTTACAGCAGGTTGGAGCAGCCTGTATCTCAGCACAGGAATAAGGTAGGGAAGAATTCTAAGGCTCATTTTGACTGCCTCCAGAAGTTAGATCAGATGGCAAATTGGATTTGGTGCTAGGTCTTTCCCTTTAGGTTTTACCCCAACAATGTTTTCATTAGTTTCGCTCACTCTCGAAATCAAGCATTTTACAGCAGGTTGGAGCAGCCTGTATCTCAGCACAGGAATAAGGTAGGGAAGAATTCTAAGGCTCATTTTGACTGCCTCCAGAAGTTAGATCAGATGGCAAATTGGATTTGGTGCTAGGTCTTTCCCTTTAGGTTTTACCCCAACAATGTTTTCATTAGTTTCGCTCACTCTCGAAATCAAGCATTTTACAGCAGGTTGGAGCAGCCTGTATCTCAGCACAGGAATAAGGTAGGGAAGAATTCTAAGGCTCATTTTGACTGCCTCCAGAAGTTAGATCAGATGGCAAATTGGATTTGGTGCTAGGTCTTTCCCTTTAGGTTTTACCCCAACAATGTTTTCATTAGTTTCGCTCACTCTCGAAATCAAGCATTTTACAGCAGGTTGGAGCAGCCTGTATCTCAGCACAGGAATAAGGTAGGGAAGAATTCTAAGGCTCATTTTGACTGCCTCCAGAAGTTAGATCAGATGGCAAATTGGATTTGGTGCTAGGTCTTTCCCTTTAGGTTTTACCCCAACAATGTTTTCATTAGTTTCGCTCACTCTCGAAATCAAGCATTTTACAGCAGGTTGGAGCAGCCTGTATCTCAGCACAGGAATAAGGTAGGGAAGAATTCTAAGGCTCATTTTGACTGCCTCCAGAAGTTAGATCAGATGGCAAATTGGATTTGGTGCTAGGTCTTTCCCTTTAGGTTTTACCCCAACAATGTTTTCATTAGTTTCGCTCACTCTCGAAATCAAGCATTTTACAGCAGGTTGGAGCAGCCTGTATCTCAGCACAGGAATAAGGTAGGGAAGAATTCTAAGGCTCATTTTGACTGCCTCCAGAAGTTAGATCAGATGGCAAATTGGATTTGGTGCTAGGTCTTTCCCTTTAGGTTTTACCCCAACAATGTTTTCATTAGTTTCGCTCACTCTCGAAATCAAGCATTTTACAGCAGGTTGGAGCAGCCTGTATCTCAGCACAGGAATAAGGTAGGGAAGAATTCTAAGGCTCATTTTGACTGCCTCCAGAAGTTAGATCAGATGGCAAATTGGATTTGGTGCTAGGTCTTTCCCTTTAGGTTTTACCCCAACAATGTTTTCATTAGTTTCGCTCACTCTCGAAATCAAGCATTTTACAGCAGGTTGGAGCAGCCTGTATCTCAGCACAGGAATAAGGTAGGGAAGAATTCTAAGGCTCATTTTGACTGCCTCCAGAAGTTAGATCAGATGGCAAATTGGATTTGGTGCTAGGTCTTTCCCTTTAGGTTTTACCCCAACAATGTTTTCATTAGTTTCGCTCACTCTCGAAATCAAGCATTTTACAGCAGGTTGGAGCAGCCTGTATCTCAGCACAGGAATAAGGTAGGGAAGAATTCTAAGGCTCATTTTGACTGCCTCCAGAAGTTAGATCAGATGGCAAATTGGATTTGGTGCTAGGTCTTTCCCTTTAGGTTTTACCCCAACAATGTTTTCATTAGTTTCGCTCACTCTCGAAATCAAGCATTTTACAGCAGGTTGGAGCAGCCTGTATCTCAGCACAGGAATAAGGTAGGGAAGAATTCTAAGGCTCATTTTGACTGCCTCCAGAAGTTAGATCAGATGGCAAATTGGATTTGGTGCTAGGTCTTTCCCTTTAGGTTTTACCCCAACAATGTTTTCATTAGTTTCGCTCACTCTCGAAATCAAGCATTTTACAGCAGGTTGGAGCAGCCTGTATCTCAGCACAGGAATAAGGTAGGGAAGAATTCTAAGGCTCATTTTGACTGCCTCCAGAAGTTAGATCAGATGGCAAATTGGATTTGGTGCTAGGTCTTTCCCTTTAGGTTTTACCCCAACAATGTTTTCATTAGTTTCGCTCACTCTCGAAATCAAGCATTTTACAGCAGGTTGGAGCAGCCTGTATCTCAGCACAGGAATAAGGTAGGGAAGAATTCTAAGGCTCATTTTGACTGCCTCCAGAAGTTAGATCAGATGGCAAATTGGATTTGGTGCTAGGTCTTTCCCTTTAGGTTTTACCCCAACAATGTTTTCATTAGTTTCGCTCACTCTCGAAATCAAGCATTTTACAGCAGGTTGGAGCAGCCTGTATCTCAGCACAGGAATAAGGTAGGGAAGAATTCTAAGGCTCATTTTGACTGCCTCCAGAAGTTAGATCAGATGGCAAATTGGATTTGGTGCTAGGTCTTTCCCTTTAGGTTTTACCCCAACAATGTTTTCATTAGTTTCGCTCACTCTCGAAATCAAGCATTTTACAGCAGGTTGGAGCAGCCTGTATCTCAGCACAGGAATAAGGTAGGGAAGAATTCTAAGGCTCATTTTGACTGCCTCCAGAAGTTAGATCAGATGGCAAATTGGATTTGGTGCTAGGTCTTTCCCTTTAGGTTTTACCCCAACAATGTTTTCATTAGTTTCGCTCACTCTCGAAATCAAGCATTTTACAGCAGGTTGGAGCAGCCTGTATCTCAGCACAGGAATAAGGTAGGGAAGAATTCTAAGGCTCATTTTGACTGCCTCCAGAAGTTAGATCAGATGGCAAATTGGATTTGGTGCTAGGTCTTTCCCTTTAGGTTTTACCCCAACAATGTTTTCATTAGTTTCGCTCACTCTCGAAATCAAGCATTTTACAGCAGGTTGGAGCAGCCTGTATCTCAGCACAGGAATAAGGTAGGGAAGAATTCTAAGGCTCATTTTGACTGCCTCCAGAAGTTAGATCAGATGGCAAATTGGATTTGGTGCTAGGTCTTTCCCTTTAGGTTTTACCCCAACAATGTTTTCATTAGTTTCGCTCACTCTCGAAATCAAGCATTTTACAGCAGGTTGGAGCAGCCTGTATCTCAGCACAGGAATAAGGTAGGGAAGAATTCTAAGGCTCATTTTGACTGCCTCCAGAAGTTAGATCAGATGGCAAATTGGATTTGGTGCTAGGTCTTTCCCTTTAGGTTTTACCCCAACAATGTTTTCATTAGTTTCGCTCACTCTCGAAATCAAGCATTTTACAGCAGGTTGGAGCAGCCTGTATCTCAGCACAGGAATAAGGTAGGGAAGAATTCTAAGGCTCATTTTGACTGCCTCCAGAAGTTAGATCAGATGGCAAATTGGATTTGGTGCTAGGTCTTTCCCTTTAGGTTTTACCCCAACAATGTTTTCATTAGTTTCGCTCACTCTCGAAATCAAGCATTTTACAGCAGGTTGGAGCAGCCTGTATCTCAGCACAGGAATAAGGTAGGGAAGAATTCTAAGGCTCATTTTGACTGCCTCCAGAAGTTAGATCAGATGGCAAATTGGATTTGGTGCTAGGTCTTTCCCTTTAGGTTTTACCCCAACAATGTTTTCATTAGTTTCGCTCACTCTCGAAATCAAGCATTTTACAGCAGGTTGGAGCAGCCTGTATCTCAGCACAGGAATAAGGTAGGGAAGAATTCTAAGGCTCATTTTGACTGCCTCCAGAAGTTAGATCAGATGGCAAATTGGATTTGGTGCTAGGTCTTTCCCTTTAGGTTTTACCCCAACAATGTTTTCATTAGTTTCGCTCACTCTCGAAATCAAGCATTTTACAGCAGGTTGGAGCAGCCTGTATCTCAGCACAGGAATAAGGTAGGGAAGAATTCTAAGGCTCATTTTGACTGCCTCCAGAAGTTAGATCAGATGGCAAATTGGATTTGGTGCTAGGTCTTTCCCTTTAGGTTTTACCCCAACAATGTTTTCATTAGTTTCGCTCACTCTCGAAATCAAGCATTTTACAGCAGGTTGGAGCAGCCTGTATCTCAGCACAGGAATAAGGTAGGGAAGAATTCTAAGGCTCATTTTGACTGCCTCCAGAAGTTAGATCAGATGGCAAATTGGATTTGGTGCTAGGTCTTTCCCTTTAGGTTTTACCCCAACAATGTTTTCATTAGTTTCGCTCACTCTCGAAATCAAGCATTTTACAGCAGGTTGGAGCAGCCTGTATCTCAGCACAGGAATAAGGTAGGGAAGAATTCTAAGGCTCATTTTGACTGCCTCCAGAAGTTAGATCAGATGGCAAATTGGATTTGGTGCTAGGTCTTTCCCTTTAGGTTTTACCCCAACAATGTTTTCATTAGTTTCGCTCACTCTCGAAATCAAGCATTTTACAGCAGGTTGGAGCAGCCTGTATCTCAGCACAGGAATAAGGTAGGGAAGAATTCTAAGGCTCATTTTGACTGCCTCCAGAAGTTAGATCAGATGGCAAATTGGATTTGGTGCTAGGTCTTTCCCTTTAGGTTTTACCCCAACAATGTTTTCATTAGTTTCGCTCACTCTCGAAATCAAGCATTTTACAGCAGGTTGGAGCAGCCTGTATCTCAGCACAGGAATAAGGTAGGGAAGAATTCTAAGGCTCATTTTGACTGCCTCCAGAAGTTAGATCAGATGGCAAATTGGATTTGGTGCTAGGTCTTTCCCTTTAGGTTTTACCCCAACAATGTTTTCATTAGTTTCGCTCACTCTCGAAATCAAGCATTTTACAGCAGGTTGGAGCAGCCTGTATCTCAGCACAGGAATAAGGTAGGGAAGAATTCTAAGGCTCATTTTGACTGCCTCCAGAAGTTAGACTCAGATGGCAAATTGGATTTGGTGCTAGGTCTTTCCCTTTAGGTTTTACCCCAACAATGTTTTCATTAGTTTCGCTCACTCTCGAAATCAAGCATTTTACAGCAGGTTGGAGCAGCCTGTATCTCAGCACAGGAATAAGGTAGGGAAGAATTCTAAGGCTCATTTTGACTGCCTCCAGAAGTTAGATCAGATGGCAAATTGGATTTGGTGCTAGGTCTTTCCCTTTAGGTTTTACCCCAACAATGTTTTCATTAGTTTCGCTCACTCTCGAAATCAAGCATTTTACAGCAGGTTGGAGCAGCCTGTATCTCAGCACAGGAATAAGGTAGGGAAGAATTCTAAGGCTCATTTTGACTGCCTCCAGAAGTTAGATCAGATGGCAAATTGGATTTGGTGCTAGGTCTTTCCCTTTAGGTTTTACCCCAACAATGTTTTCATTAGTTTCGCTCACTCTCGAAATCAAGCATTTTACAGCAGGTTGGAGCAGCCTGTATCTCAGCACAGGAATAAGGTAGGGAAGAATTCTAAGGCTCATTTTGACTGCCTCCAGAAGTTAGATCAGATGGCAAATTGGATTTGGTGCTAGGTCTTTCCCTTTAGGTTTTACCCCAACAATGTTTTCATTAGTTTCGCTCACTCTCGAAATCAAGCATTTTACAGCAGGTTGGAGCAGCCTGTATCTCAGCACAGGAATAAGGTAGGGAAGAATTCTAAGGCTCATTTTGACTGCCTCCAGAAGTTAGATCAGATGGCAAATTGGATTTGGTGCTAGGTCTTTCCCTTTAGGTTTTACCCCAACAATGTTTTCATTAGTTTCGCTCACTCTCGAAATCAAGCATTTTACAGCAGGTTGGAGCAGCCTGTATCTCAGCACAGGAATAAGGTAGGGAAGAATTCTAAGGCTCATTTTGACTGCCTCCAGAAGTTAGATCAGATGGCAAATTGGATTTGGTGCTAGGTCTTTCCCTTTAGGTTTTACCCCAACAATGTTTTCATTAGTTTCGCTCACTCTCGAAATCAAGCATTTTACAGCAGGTTGGAGCAGCCTGTATCTCAGCACAGGAATAAGGTAGGGAAGAATTCTAAGGCTCATTTTGACTGCCTCCAGAAGTTAGATCAGATGGCAAATTGGATTTGGTGCTAGGTCTTTCCCTTTAGGTTTTACCCCAACAATGTTTTCATTAGTTTCGCTCACTCTCGAAATCAAGCATTTTACAGCAGGTTGGAGCAGCCTGTATCTCAGCACAGGAATAAGGTAGGGAAGAATTCTAAGGCTCATTTTGACTGCCTCCAGAAGTTAGATCAGATGGCAAATTGGATTTGGTGCTAGGTCTTTCCCTTTAGGTTTTACCCCAACAATGTTTTCATTAGTTTCGCTCACTCTCGAAATCAAGCATTTTACAGCAGGTTGGAGCAGCCTGTATCTCAGCACAGGAATAAGGTAGGGAAGAATTCTAAGGCTCATTTTGACTGCCTCCAGAAGTTAGATCAGATGGCAAATTGGATTTGGTGCTAGGTCTTTCCCTTTAGGTTTTACCCCAACAATGTTTTCATTAGTTTCGCTCACTCTCGAAATCAAGCATTTTACAGCAGGTTGGAGCAGCCTGTATCTCAGCACAGGAATAAGGTAGGGAAGAATTCTAAGGCTCATTTTGACTGCCTCCAGAAGTTAGATCAGATGGCAAATTGGATTTGGTGCTAGGTCTTTCCCTTTAGGTTTTACCCCAACAATGTTTTCATTAGTTTCGCTCACTCTCGAAATCAAGCATTTTACAGCAGGTTGGAGCAGCCTGTATCTCAGCACAGGAATAAGGTAGGGAAGAATTCTAAGGCTCATTTTGACTGCCTCCAGAAGTTAGATCAGATGGCAAATTGGATTTGGTGCTAGGTCTTTCCCTTTAGGTTTTACCCCAACAATGTTTTCATTAGTTTCGCTCACTCTCGAAATCAAGCATTTTACAGCAGGTTGGAGCAGCCTGTATCTCAGCACAGGAATAAGGTAGGGAAGAATTCTAAGGCTCATTTTGACTGCCTCCAGAAGTTAGATCAGATGGCAAATTGGATTTGGTGCTAGGTCTTTCCCTTTAGGTTTTACCCCAACAATGTTTTCATTAGTTTCGCTCACTCTCGAAATCAAGCATTTTACAGCAGGTTGGAGCAGCCTGTATCTCAGCACAGGAATAAGGTAGGGAAGAATTCTAAGGCTCATTTTGACTGCCTCCAGAAGTTAGATCAGATGGCAAATTGGATTTGGTGCTAGGTCTTTCCCTTTAGGTTTTACCCCAACAATGTTTTCATTAGTTTCGCTCACTCTCGAAATCAAGCATTTTACAGCAGGTTGGAGCAGCCTGTATCTCAGCACAGGAATAAGGTAGGGAAGAATTCTAAGGATCATTTTGACTGCCTCCAGAAGTTAGATCAGATGGCAAATTGGATTTGGTGCTAGGTCTTTCCCTTTAGGTTTTACCCCAACAATGTTTTCATTAGTTTCGCTCACTCTAGTAATCAAGCATTTTACAGCAGGTTGGAGCAGCCTGTATCTCAGCACAGGAATAAGGTAGGGAAGAATTCTAAGGATCATTTTGACTGCCTCCAGAAGTTAGATCAAATGGCAAATTGGATTTGGTGCTAGGTCTTTCCCTTTAGGTTTTACCCCAACAATGTTTTCATTAGTTTCGCTCACTCTCGAAATCAAGCATTTTACAGCAGGTTGGAGCAGCCTGTATCTCAGCACAGGAATAAGGTAGGGAAGAATTCTAAGGCTCATTTTGACTGCCTCCAGAAGTTAGATCAGATGGCAAATTGGATTTGGTGCTAGGTCTTTCCCTTTAGGTTTTACCCCAACAATGTTTTCATTAGTTTCGCTCACTCTCGAAATCAAGCATTTTACAGCAGGTTGGAGCAGCCTGTATCTCAGCACAGGAATAAGGTAGGGAAGAATTCTAAGGCTCATTTTGACTGCCTCCAGAAGTTAGATCAGATGGCAAATTGGATTTGGTGCTAGGTCTTTCCCTTTAGGTTTTACCCCAACAATGTTTTCATTAGTTTCGCTCACTCTCGAAATCAAGCATTTTACAGCAGGTTGGAGCAGCCTGTATCTCAGCACAGGAATAAGGTAGGGAAGAATTCTAAGGCTCATTTTGACTGCCTCCAGAAGTTAGATCAGATGGCAAATTGGATTTGGTGCTAGGTCTTTCCCTTTAGGTTTTACCCCAACAATGTTTTCATTAGTTTCGCTCACTCTCGAAATCAAGCATTTTACAGCAGGTTGGAGCAGCCTGTATCTCAGCACAGGAATAAGGTAGGGAAGAATTCTAAGGATCATTTTGACTGCCTCCAGAAGTTAGATCAGATGGCAAATTGGATTTGGTGCTAGGTCTTTCCCTTTAGGTTTTACCCCAACAATGTTTTCATTAGTTTCGCTCACTCTCGAAATCAAGCATTTTACAGCAGGTTGGAGCAGCCTGTATCTCAGCACAGGAATAAGGTAGGGAAGAATTCTAAGGCTCATTTTGACTGCCTCCAGAAGTTAGATCAGATGGCAAATTGGATTTGGTGCTAGGTCTTTCCCTTTAGGTTTTACCCCAACAATGTTTTCATTAGTTTCGCTCACTCTCGAAATCAAGCATTTTACAGCAGGTTGGAGCAGCCTGTATCTCAGCACAGGAATAAGGTAGGGAAGAATTCTAAGGCTCATTTTGACTGCCTCCAGAAGTTAGATCAGATGGCAAATTGGATTTGGTGCTAGGTCTTTCCCTTTAGGTTTTACCCCAACAATGTTTTCATTAGTTTCGCTCACTCTCGAAATCAAGCATTTTACAGCAGGTTGGAGCAGCCTGTATCTCAGCACAGGAATAAGGTAGGGAAGAATTCTAAGGATCATTTTGACTGCCTCCAGAAGTTAGATCAGATGGCAAATTGGATTTGGTGCTAGGTCTTTCCCTTTAGGTTTTACCCCAACAATGTTTTCATTAGTTTCGCTCACTCTCGAAATCAAGCATTTTACAGCAGGTTGGAGCAGCCTGTATCTCAGCACAGGAATAAGGTAGGGAAGAATTCTAAGGATCATTTTGACTGCCTCCAGAAGTTAGATCAGATGGCAAATTGGATTTGGTGCTAGGTCTTTCCCTTTAGGTTTTACCCCAACAATGTTTTCATTAGTTTCGCTCACTCTCGAAATCAAGCATTTTACAGCAGGTTGGAGCAGCCTGTATCTCAGCACAGGAATAAGGTAGGGAAGAATTCTAAGGCTCATTTTGACTGCCTCCAGAAGTTAGATCAGATGGCAAATTGGATTTGGTGCTAGGTCTTTCCCTTTAGGTTTTACCCCAACAATGTTTTCATTAGTTTCGCTCACTCTCGAAATCAAGCATTTTACAGCAGGTTGGAGCAGCCTGTATCTCAGCACAGGAATAAGGTAGGGAAGAATTCTAAGCTCATTTTGACTGCCTCCAGAAGTTAGATCAGATGGCAAATTGGATTTGGTGCTAGGTCTTTCCCTTTAGGTTTTACCCCAACAATGTTTTCATTAGTTTCGCTCACTCTCGAAATCAAGCATTTTACAGCAGGTTGGAGCAGCCTGTATCTCAGCACAGGAATAAGGTAGGGAAGAATTCTAAGGCTCATTTTGACTGCCTCCAGAAGTTAGATCAGATGGCAAATTGGATTTGGTGCTAGGTCTTTCCCTTTAGGTTTTACCCCAACAATGTTTTCATTAGTTTCGCTCACTCTCGAAATCAAGCATTTTACAGCAGGTTGGAGCAGCCTGTATCTCAGCACAGGAATAAGGTAGGGAAGAATTCTAAGGCTCATTTTGACTGCCTCCAGAAGTTAGATCAGATGGCAAATTGGATTTGGTGCTAGGTCTTTCCCTTTAGGTTTTACCCCAACAATGTTTTCATTAGTTTCGCTCACTCTCGAAATCAAGCATTTTACAGCAGGTTGGAGCAGCCTGTATCTCAGCACAGGAATAAGGTAGGGAAGAATTCTAAGGATCATTTTGACTGCCTCCAGAAGTTAGATCAGATGGCAAATTGGATTTGGTGCTAGGTCTTTCCCTTTAGGTTTTACCCCAACAATGTTTTCATTAGTTTCGCTCACTCTCGAAATCAAGCATTTTACAGCAGGTTGGAGCAGCCTGTATCTCAGCACAGGAATAAGGTAGGGAAGAATTCTAAGGATCATTTTGACTGCCTCCAGAAGTTAGATCAGATGGCAAATTGGATTTGGTGCTAGGTCTTTCCCTTTAGGTTTTACCCCAACAATGTTTTCATTAGTTTCGCTCACTCTCGAAATCAAGCATTTTACAGCAGGTTGGAGCAGCCTGTATCTCAGCACAGGAATAAGGTAGGGAAGAATTCTAAGGCTCATTTTGACTGCCTCCAGAAGTTAGATCAGATGGCAAATTGGATTTGGTGCTAGGTCTTTCCCTTTAGGTTTTACCCCAACAATGTTTTCATTAGTTTCGCTCACTCTCGAAATCAAGCATTTTACAGCAGGTTGGAGCAGCCTGTATCTCAGCACAGGAATAAGGTAGGGAAGAATTCTAAGGCTCATTTTGACTGCCTCCAGAAGTTAGATCAGATGGCAAATTGGATTTGGTGCTAGGTCTTTCCCTTTAGGTTTTTACCCCAACAATGTTTTCATTAGTTTCGCTCACTCTCGAAATCAAGCATTTTACAGCAGGTTGGAGCAGCCTGTATCTCAGCACAGGAATAAGGTAGGGAACAATTCTAAGGATCATTTTGACTGCCTCCAGAAGTTAGATCAGATGGCAAATTGGATTTGGTGCTAGGTCTTTCCCTTTAGGTTTTACCCCAACAATGTTTTCATTAGTTTCGCTCACTCTCGAAATCAAGCATTTTACAGCAGGTTGGAGCAGCCTGTATCTCAGCACAGGAATAAGGTAGGGAAGAATTCTAAGGCTCATTTTGACTGCCTCCAGAAGTTAGATCAGATGGCAAATTGGATTTGGTGCTAGGTCTTTCCCTTTAGGTTTTACCCCAACAATGTTTTCATTAGTTTCGCTCACTCTCGAAATCAAGCATTTTACAGCAGGTTGGAGCAGCCTGTATCTCAGCACAGGAATAAGGTAGGGAAGAATTCTAAGGATCATTTTGACTGCCTCCAGAAGTTAGATCAGATGGCAAATTGGATTTGGTGCTAGGTCTTTCCCTTTAGGTTTTACCCCAACAATGTTTTCATTAGTTTCGCTCACTCTCGAAATCAAGCATTTTACAGCAGGTTGGAGCAGCCTGTATCTCAGCACAGGAATAAGGTAGGGAAGAATTCTAAGGATCATTTTGACTGCCTCCAGAAGTTAGATCAGATGGCAAATTGGATTTGGTGCTAGGTCTTTCCCTTTAGGTTTTACCCCAACAATGTTTTCATTAGTTTCGCTCACTCTCGAAATCAAGCATTTTACAGCAGGTTGGAGCAGCCTGTATCTCAGCACAGGAATAAGGTAGGGAAGAATTCTAAGGCTCATTTTGACTGCCTCCAGAAGTTAGATCAGATGGCAAATTGGATTTGGTGCTAGGTCTTTCCCTTTAGGTTTTACCCCAACAATGTTTTCATTAGTTTCGCTCACTCTCGAAATCAAGCATTTTACAGCAGGTTGGAGCAGCCTGTATCTCAGCACAGGAATAAGGTAGGGAAGAATTCTAAGGCTCATTTTGACTGCCTCCAGAAGTTAGATCAGATGGCAAATTGGATTTGGTGCTAGGTCTTTCCCTTTAGGTTTTACCCCAACAATGTTTTCATTAGTTTCGCTCACTCTCGAAATCAAGCATTTTACAGCAGGTTGGAGCAGCCTGTATCTCAGCACAGGAATAAGGTAGGGAAGAATTCTAAGGCTCATTTTGACTGCCTCCAGAAGTTAGATCAGATGGCAAATTGGATTTGGTGCTAGGTCTTTCCCTTTAGGTTTTACCCCAACAATGTTTTCATTAGTTTCGCTCACTCTCGAAATCAAGCATTTTACAGCAGGTTGGAGCAGCCTGTATCTCAGCACAGGAATAAGGTAGGGAAGAATTCTAAGGATCATTTTGACTGCCTCCAGAAGTTAGATCAGATGGCAAATTGGATTTGGTGCTAGGTCTTTCCCTTTAGGTTTTACCCCAACAATGTTTTCATTAGTTTCGCTCACTCTCGAAATCAAGCATTTTACAGCAGGTTGGAGCAGCCTGTATCTCAGCACAGGAATAAGGTAGGGAAGAATTCTAAGGCTCATTTTGACTGCCTCCAGAAGTTAGATCAGATGGCAAATTGGATTTGGTGCTAGGTCTTTCCCTTTAGGTTTTACCCCAACAATGTTTTCATTAGTTTCGCTCACTCTCGAAATCAAGCATTTTACAGCAGGTTGGAGCAGCCTGTATCTCAGCACAGGAATAAGGTAGGGAAGAATTCTAAGGCTCATTTTGACTGCCTCCAGAAGTTAGATCAGATGGCAAATTGGATTTGGTGCTAGGTCTTTCCCTTTAGGTTTTACCCCAACAATGTTTTCATTAGTTTCGCTCACTCTCGAAATCAAGCATTTTACAGCAGGTTGGAGCAGCCTGTATCTCAGCACAGGAATAAGGTAGGGAAGAATTCTAAGGATCATTTTGACTGCCTCCAGAAGTTAGATCAGATGGCAAATTGGATTTGGTGCTAGGTCTTTCCCTTTAGGTTTTACCCCAACAATGTTTTCATTAGTTTCGCTCACTCTCGAAATCAAGCATTTTACAGCAGGTTGGAGCAGCCTGTATCTCAGCACAGGAATAAGGTAGGGAAGAATTCTAAGGATCATTTTGACTGCCTCCAGAAGTTAGATCAGATGGCAAATTGGATTTGGTGCTAGGTCTTTCCCTTTAGGTTTTACCCCAACAATGTTTTCATTAGTTTCGCTCACTCTCGAAATCAAGCATTTTACAGCAGGTTGGAGCAGCCTGTATCTCAGCACAGGAATAAGGTAGGGAAGAATTCTAAGGCTCATTTTGACTGCCTCCAGAAGTTAGATCAGATGGCAAATTGGATTTGGTGCTAGGTCTTTCCCTTTAGGTTTTACCCCAACAATGTTTTCATTAGTTTCGCTCACTCTCGAAATCAAGCATTTTACAGCAGGTTGGAGCAGCCTGTATCTCAGCACAGGAATAAGGTAGGGAAGAATTCTAAGGCTCATTTTGACTGCCTCCAGAAGTTAGATCAGATGGCAAATTGGATTTGGTGCTAGGTCTTTCCCTTTAGGTTTTACCCCAACAATGTTTTCATTAGTTTCGCTCACTCTCGAAATCAAGCATTTTACAGCAGGTTGGAGCAGCCTGTATCTCAGCACAGGAATAAGGTAGGGAAGAATTCTAAGGCTCATTTTGACTGCCTCCAGAAGTTAGATCAGATGGCAAATTGGATTTGGTGCTAGGTCTTTCCCTTTAGGTTTTACCCCAACAATGTTTTCATTAGTTTCGCTCACTCTCGAAATCAAGCATTTTACAGCAGGTTGGAGCAGCCTGTATCTCAGCACAGGAATAAGGTAGGGAAGAATTCTAAGGATCATTTTGACTGCCTCCAGAAGTTAGATCAGATGGCAAATTGGATTTGGTGCTAGGTCTTTCCCTTTAGGTTTTACCCCAACAATGTTTTCATTAGTTTCGCTCACTCTCGAAATCAAGCATTTTACAGCAGGTTGGAGCAGCCTGTATCTCAGCACAGGAATAAGGTAGGGAAGAATTCTAAGGCTCATTTTGACTGCCTCCAGAAGTTAGATCAGATGGCAAATTGGATTTGGTGCTAGGTCTTTCCCTTTAGGTTTTACCCCAACAATGTTTTCATTAGTTTCGCTCACTCTCGAAATCAAGCATTTTACAGCAGGTTGGAGCAGCCTGTATCTCAGCACAGGAATAAGGTAGGGAAGAATTCTAAGGCTCATTTTGACTGCCTCCAGAAGTTAGATCAGATGGCAAATTGGATTTGGTGCTAGGTCTTTCCCTTTAGGTTTTACCCCAACAATGTTTTCATTAGTTTCGCTCACTCTCGAAATCAAGCATTTTACAGCAGGTTGGAGCAGCCTGTATCTCAGCACAGGAATAAGGTAGGGAAGAATTCTAAGGCTCATTTTGACTGCCTCCAGAAGTTAGATCAGATGGCAAATTGGATTTGGTGCTAGGTCTTTCCCTTTAGGTTTTACCCCAACAATGTTTTCATTAGTTTCGCTCACTCTCGAAATCAAGCATTTTACAGCAGGTTGGAGCAGCCTGTATCTCAGCACAGGAATAAGGTAGGGAAGAATTCTAAGGATCATTTTGACTGCCTCCAGAAGTTAGATCAGATGGCAAATTGGATTTGGTGCTAGGTCTTTCCCTTTAGGTTTTACCCCAACAATGTTTTCATTAGTTTCGCTCACTCTCGAAATCAAGCATTTTACAGCAGGTTGGAGCAGCCTGTATCTCAGCACAGGAATAAGGTAGGGAAGAATTCTAAGGCTCATTTTGACTGCCTCCAGAAGTTAGATCAGATGGCAAATTGGATTTGGTGCTAGGTCTTTCCCTTTAGGTTTTACCCCAACAATGTTTTCATTAGTTTCGCTCACTCTCGAAATCAAGCATTTTACAGCAGGTTGGAGCAGCCTGTATCTCAGCACAGGAATAAGGTAGGGAAGAATTCTAAGGCTCATTTTGACTGCCTCCAGAAGTTAGATCAGATGGCAAATTGGATTTGGTGCTAGGTCTTTCCCTTTAGGTTTTACCCCAACAATGTTTTCATTAGTTTCGCTCACTCTCGAAATCAAGCATTTTACAGCAGGTTGGAGCAGCCTGTATCTCAGCACAGGAATAAGGTAGGGAAGAATTCTAAGGCTCATTTTGACTGCCTCCAGAAGTTAGATCAGATGGCAAATTGGATTTGGTGCTAGGTCTTTCCCTTTAGGTTTTACCCCAACAATGTTTTCATTAGTTTCGCTCACTCTCGAAATCAAGCATTTTACAGCAGGTTGGAGCAGCCTGTATCTCAGCACAGGAATAAGGTAGGGAAGAATTCTAAGGATCATTTTGACTGCCTCCAGAAGTTAGATCAGATGGCAAATTGGATTTGGTGCTAGGTCTTTCCCTTTAGGTTTTACCCCAACAATGTTTTCATTAGTTTCGCTCACTCTCGAAATCAAGCATTTTACAGCAGGTTGGAGCAGCCTGTATCTCAGCACAGGAATAAGGTAGGGAAGAATTCTAAGGATCATTTTGACTGCCTCCAGAAGTTAGATCAGATGGCAAATTGGATTTGGTGCTAGGTCTTTCCCTTTAGGTTTTACCCCAACAATGTTTTCATTAGTTTCGCTCACTCTCGAAATCAAGCATTTTACAGCAGGTTGGAGCAGCCTGTATCTCAGCACAGGAATAAGGTAGGGAAGAATTCTAAGGCTCATTTTGACTGCCTCCAGAAGTTAGCTCAGATGGCAAATTGGATTTGGTGCTAGGTCTTTCCCTTTAGGTTTTTACCCCAACAATGTTTTCATTAGTTTCGCTCACTCTCGAAATCAAGCATTTTACAGCAGGTTGGAGCAGCCTGTATCTCAGCACAGGAATAAGGTAGGGAAGAATTCTAAGGATCATTTTGACTGCCTCCAGAAGTTAGATCAGATGGCAAATTGGATTTGGTGCTAGGTCTTTTCCCTTTAGGTTTTACCCCAACAATGTTTTCATTAGTTTCGCTCACTCCTCGAAATCAAGCATTTTACAGCAGGTTGGAGCAGCCTGTATCTCAGCACAGGAATAAGGTAGGGAAGAATTCTAAGGATCATTTTGACTGCCTCCAGAAGTTAGATCAGATGGCAAATTGGATTTGGTGCTAGGTCTTTCCCTTTAGGTTTTACCCCAACAATGTTTTCATTAGTTTCGCTCACTCTCGAAATCAAGCATTTTACAGCAGGTTGGAGCAGCCTGTATCTCAGCACAGGAATAAGGTAGGGAAGAATTCTAAGGATCATTTTGACTGCCTCCAGAAGTTAGCTCAGATGGCAAATTGGATTTGGTGCTAGGTCTTTCCCTTTAGGTTTTACCCCAACAATGTTTTCATTAGTTTCGCTCACTCTCGAAATCAAGCATTTTACAGCAGGTTGGAGCAGCCTGTATCTCAGCACAGGAATAAGGTAGGGAAGAATTCTAAGGCTCATTTTGACTGCCTCCAGAAGTTAGATCAGATGGCAAATTGGATTTGGTGCTAGGTCTTTCCCTTTAGGTTTTACCCCAACAATGTTTTCATTAGTTTCGCTCACTCTCGAAATCAAGCATTTTACAGCAGGTTGGAGCAAGCCTGTATCTCAGCACAGGAATAAGGTAGGGAAGAATTCTAAGGCTCATTTTGACTGCCTCCAGAAGTTAGATCAGATGGCAAATTGGATTTGGTGCTAGGTCTTTCCCTTTAGGTTTTACCCCAACAATGTTTTCATTAGTTTCGCTCACTCTCGAAATCAAGCATTTTACAGCAGGTTGGAGCAGCCTGTATCTCAGCACAGGAATAAGGTAGGGAAGAATTCTAAGGCTCATTTTGACTGCCTCCAGAAGTTAGATCAGATGGCAAATTGGATTTGGTGCTAGGTCTTTCCCTTTAGGTTTTACCCCAACAATGTTTTCATTAGTTTCGCTCACTCTCGAAATCAAGCATTTTACAGCAGGTTGGAGCAGCCTGTATCTCAGCACAGGAATAAGGTAGGGAAGAATTCTAAGGCTCATTTTGACTGCCTCCAGAAGTTAGATCAGATGGCAAATTGGATTTGGTGCTAGGTCTTTCCCTTTAGGTTTTACCCCAACAATGTTTTCATTAGTTTCGCTCACTCTCGAAATCAAGCATTTTACAGCAGGTTGGAGCAGCCTGTATCTCAGCACAGGAATAAGGTAGGGAAGAATTCTAAGGATCATTTTGACTGCCTCCAGAAGTTAGATCAGATGGCAAATTGGATTTGGTGCTAGGTCTTTCCCTTTAGGTTTTACCCCAACAATGTTTTCATTAGTTTCGCTCACTCTCGAAATCAAGCATTTTACAGCAGGTTGGAGCAGCCTGTATCTCAGCACAGGAATAAGGCAGGGAAGAATTCTAAGGCTCATTTTGACTGCCTCCAGAAGTTAGATCAGATGGCAAATTGGATTTGGTGCTAGGTCTTTCCCTTTAGGTTTTACCCCAACAATGTTTTCATTAGTTTCGCTCACCTCTCGAAATCAAGCATTTTACAGCAGGTTGGAGCAGCCTGTATCTCAGCACAGGAATAAGGTAGGGAAGAATTCTAAGGATCATTTTGACTGCCTCCAGAAGTTAGATCAGATGGCAAATTGGATTTGGTGCTAGGTCTTTCCCTTTAGGTTTTACCCCAACAATGTTTTCATTAGTTTCGCTCACTCTCGAAATCAAGCATTTTACAGCAGGTTGGAGCAGCCTGTATCTCAGCACAGGAATAAGGTAGGGAAGAATTCTAAGGCTCATTTTGACTGCCTCCAGAAGTTAGATCAGATGGGCAAATTGGATTTGGTGCTAGGTCTTTCCCTTTAGGTTTTACCCCAACAATGTTTTCATTAGTTTCGCTCACTCTCGAAATCAAGCATTTTACAGCAGGTTGGAGCAGCCTGTATCTCAGCACAGGAATAAGGTAGGGAAGAATTCTAAGGCTCATTTTGACTGCCTCCAGAAGTTAGATCAGATGGCAAATTGGATTTGGTGCTAGGTCTTTCCCTTTAGGTTTTACCCCAACAATGTTTTCATTAGTTTCGCTCACTCTCGAAATCAAGCATTTTACAGCAGGTTGGAGCAGCCTGTATCTCAGCACAGGAATAAGGTAGGGAAGAATTCTAAGGATCATTTTGACTGCCTCCAGAAGTTAGATCAGATGGCAAATTGGATTTGGTGCTAGGTCTTTCCCTTTAGGTTTTACCCCAACAATGTTTTCATTAGTTTCGCTCACTCTCGAAATCAAGCATTTTACAGCAGGTTGGAGCAGCCTGTATCTCAGCACAGGAATAAGGTAGGGAAGAATTCTAAGGCTCATTTTGACTGCCTCCAGAAGTTAGATCAGATGGCAAATTGGATTTGGTGCTAGGTCTTTCCCTTTAGGTTTTACCCCAACAATGTTTTCATTAGTTTCGCTCACTCTCGAAATCAAGCATTTTACAGCAGGTTGGAGCAGCCTGTATCTCAGCACAGGAATAAGGTAGGGAAGAATTCTAAGGCTCATTTTGACTGCCTCCAGAAGTTAGATCAGATGGCAAATTGGATTTGGTGCTAGGTCTTTCCCTTTAGGTTTTACCCCAACAATGTTTTCATTAGTTTCGCTCACTCTCGAAATCAAGCATTTTACAGCAGGTTGGAGCAGCCTGTATCTCAGCACAGGAATAAGGTAGGGAAGAATTCTAAGGCTCATTTTGACTGCCTCCAGAAGTTAGATCAGATGGCAAATTGGATTTGGTGCTAGGTCTTTCCCTTTAGGTTTTACCCCAACAATGTTTTCATTAGTTTCGCTCACTCTAGTAATCAAGCATTTTACAGCAGGTTGGAGCAGCCTGTATCTCAGCACAGGAATAAGGTAGGGAAGAATTCTAAGGATCATTTTGACTGCCTCCAGAAGTTAGATCAAATGGCAAATTGGATTTGGTGCTAGGTCTTTCCCTTTAGGTTTTAACCCCAACAATGTTTTCATTAGTTTCGCTCACTCTCGAAATCAAGCATTTTACAGCAGGTTGGAGCAGCCTGTATCTCAGCACAGGAATAAGGTAGGGAAGAATTCTAAGGCTCATTTTGACTGCCTCCAGAAGTTAGATCAGATGGCAAATTGGATTTGGTGCTAGGTCTTTCCCTTTAGGTTTTACCCCAACAATGTTTTCATTAGTTTCGCTCACTCTCGAAATCAAGCATTTTACAGCAGGTTGGAGCAGCCTGTATCTCAGCACAGGAATAAGGTAGGGAAGAATTCTAAGGCTCATTTTGACTGCCTCCAGAAGTTAGATCAGATGGCAAATTGGATTTGGTGCTAGGTCTTTCCCTTTAGGTTTTACCCCAACAATGTTTTCATTAGTTTCGCTCACTCTCGAAATCAAGCATTTTACAGCAGGTTGGAGCAGCCTGTATCTCAGCACAGGAATAAGGTAGGGAAGAATTCTAAGGCTCATTTTGACTGCCTCCAGAAGTTAGATCAGATGGCAAATTGGATTTGGTGCTAGGTCTTTCCCTTTAGGTTTTACCCCAACAATGTTTTCATTAGTTTCGCTCACTCTCGAAATCAAGCATTTTACAGCAGGTTGGAGCAGCCTGTATCTCAGCACAGGAATAAGGTAGGGAAGAATTCTAAGGCTCATTTTGACTGCCTCCAGAAGTTAGATCAGATGGCAAATTGGATTTGGTGCTAGGTCTTTCCCTTTAGGTTTTACCCCAACAATGTTTTCATTAGTTTCGCTCACTCTCGAAATCAAGCATTTTACAGCAGGTTGGAGCAGCCTGTATCTCAGCACAGGAATAAGGTAGGGAAGAATTCTAAGGCTCATTTTGACTGCCTCCAGAAGTTAGATCAGATGGCAAATTGGATTTGGTGCTAGGTCTTTCCCTTTAGGTTTTACCCCAACAATGTTTTCATTAGTTTCGCTCACTCTCGAAATCAAGCATTTTACAGCAGGTTGGAGCAGCCTGTATCTCAGCACAGGAATAAGGTAGGGAAGAATTCTAAGGCTCATTTTGACTGCCTCCAGAAGTTAGATCAGATGGCAAATTGGATTTGGTGCTAGGTCTTTCCCTTTAGGTTTTACCCCAACAATGTTTTCATTAGTTTCGCTCACTCTCGAAATCAAGCATTTTACAGCAGGTTGGAGCAGCCTGTATCTCAGCACAGGAATAAGGTAGGGAAGAATTCTAAGGCTCATTTTGACTGCCTCCAGAAGTTAGATCAGATGGCAAATTGGATTTGGTGCTAGGTCTTTCCCTTTAGGTTTTACCCCAACAATGTTTTCATTAGTTTCGCTCACTCTCGAAATCAAGCATTTTACAGCAGGTTGGAGCAGCCTGTATCTCAGCACAGGAATAAGGTAGGGAAGAATTCTAAGGCTCATTTTGACTGCCTCCAGAAGTTAGATCAGATGGCAAATTGGATTTGGTGCTAGGTCTTTCCCTTTAGGTTTTACCCCAACAATGTTTTCATTAGTTTCGCTCACTCTCGAAATCAAGCATTTTACAGCAGGTTGGAGCAGCCTGTATCTCAGCACAGGAATAAGGTAGGGAAGAATTCTAAGGCTCATTTTGACTGCCTCCAGAAGTTAGATCAGATGGCAAATTGGATTTGGTGCTAGGTCTTTCCCTTTAGGTTTTACCCCAACAATGTTTTCATTAGTTTCGCTCACTCTCGAAATCAAGCATTTTACAGCAGGTTGGAGCAGCCTGTATCTCAGCACAGGAATAAGGTAGGGAAGAATTCTAAGGCTCATTTTGACTGCCTCCAGAAGTTAGATCAGATGGCAAATTGGATTTGGTGCTAGGTCTTTCCCTTTAGGTTTTACCCCAACAATGTTTTCATTAGTTTCGCTCACTCTCGAAATCAAGCATTTTACAGCAGGTTGGAGCAGCCTGTATCTCAGCACAGGAATAAGGTAGGGAAGAATTCTAAGGCTCATTTTGACTGCCTCCAGAAGTTAGATCAGATGGCAAATTGGATTTGGTGCTAGGTCTTTCCCTTTAGGTTTTACCCCAACAATGTTTTCATTAGTTTCGCTCACTCTCGAAATCAAGCATTTTACAGCAGGTTGGAGCAGCCTGTATCTCAGCACAGGAATAAGGTAGGGAAGAATTCTAAGGCTCATTTTGACTGCCTCCAGAAGTTAGATCAGATGGCAAATTGGATTTGGTGCTAGGTCTTTCCCTTTAGGTTTTACCCCAACAATGTTTTCATTAGTTTCGCTCACTCTCGAAATCAAGCATTTTACAGCAGGTTGGAGCAGCCTGTATCTCAGCACAGGAATAAGGTAGGGAAGAATTCTAAGGCTCATTTTGACTGCCTCCAGAAGTTAGATCAGATGGCAAATTGGATTTGGTGCTAGGTCTTTCCCTTTAGGTTTTACCCCAACAATGTTTTCATTAGTTTCGCTCACTCTCGAAATCAAGCATTTTACAGCAGGTTGGAGCAGCCTGTATCTCAGCACAGGAATAAGGTAGGGAAGAATTCTAAGGCTCATTTTGACTGCCTCCAGAAGTTAGATCAGATGGCAAATTGGATTTGGTGCTAGGTCTTTCCCTTTAGGTTTTACCCCAACAATGTTTTCATTAGTTTCGCTCACTCTCGAAATCAAGCATTTTACAGCAGGTTGGAGCAGCCTGTATCTCAGCACAGGAATAAGGTAGGGAAGAATTCTAAGGCTCATTTTGACTGCCTCCAGAAGTTAGATCAGATGGCAAATTGGATTTGGTGCTAGGTCTTTCCCTTTAGGTTTTACCCCAACAATGTTTTCATTAGTTTCGCTCACTCTCGAAATCAAGCATTTTACAGCAGGTTGGAGCAGCCTGTATCTCAGCACAGGAATAAGGTAGGGAAGAATTCTAAGGCTCATTTTGACTGCCTCCAGAAGTTAGATCAGATGGCAAATTGGATTTGGTGCTAGGTCTTTCCCTTTAGGTTTTACCCCAACAATGTTTTCATTAGTTTCGCTCACTCTCGAAATCAAGCATTTTACAGCAGGTTGGAGCAGCCTGTATCTCAGCACAGGAATAAGGTAGGGAAGAATTCTAAGGCTCATTTTGACTGCCTCCAGAAGTTAGATCAGATGGCAAATTGGATTTGGTGCTAGGTCTTTCCCTTTAGGTTTTACCCCAACAATGTTTTCATTAGTTTCGCTCACTCTCGAAATCAAGCATTTTACAGCAGGTTGGAGCAGCCTGTATCTCAGCACAGGAATAAGGTAGGGAAGAATTCTAAGGCTCATTTTGACTGCCTCCAGAAGTTAGATCAGATGGCAAATTGGATTTGGTGCTAGGTCTTTCCCTTTAGGTTTTACCCCAACAATGTTTTCATTAGTTTCGCTCACTCTCGAAATCAAGCATTTTACAGCAGGTTGGAGCAGCCTGTATCTCAGCACAGGAATAAGGTAGGGAAGAATTCTAAGGCTCATTTTGACTGCCTCCAGAAGTTAGATCAGATGGCAAATTGGATTTGGTGCTAGGTCTTTCCCTTTAGGTTTTACCCCAACAATGTTTTCATTAGTTTCGCTCACTCTCGAAATCAAGCATTTTACAGCAGGTTGGAGCAGCCTGTATCTCAGCACAGGAATAAGGTAGGGAAGAATTCTAAGGCTCATTTTGACTGCCTCCAGAAGTTAGATCAGATGGCAAATTGGATTTGGTGCTAGGTCTTTCCCTTTAGGTTTTACCCCAACAATGTTTTCATTAGTTTCGCTCACTCTCGAAATCAAGCATTTTACAGCAGGTTGGAGCAGCCTGTATCTCAGCACAGGAATAAGGTAGGGAAGAATTCTAAGGCTCATTTTGACTGCCTCCAGAAGTTAGATCAGATGGCAAATTGGATTTGGTGCTAGGTCTTTCCCTTTAGGTTTTACCCCAACAATGTTTTCATTAGTTTCGCTCACTCTCGAAATCAAGCATTTTACAGCAGGTTGGAGCAGCCTGTATCTCAGCACAGGAATAAGGTAGGGAAGAATTCTAAGGCTCATTTTGACTGCCTCCAGAAGTTAGATCAGATGGCAAATTGGATTTGGTGCTAGGTCTTTCCCTTTAGGTTTTACCCCAACAATGTTTTCATTAGTTTCGCTCACTCTCGAAATCAAGCATTTTACAGCAGGTTGGAGCAGCCTGTATCTCAGCACAGGAATAAGGTAGGGAAGAATTCTAAGGCTCATTTTGACTGCCTCCAGAAGTTAGATCAGATGGCAAATTGGATTTGGTGCTAGGTCTTTCCCTTTAGGTTTTACCCCAACAATGTTTTCATTAGTTTCGCTCACTCTCGAAATCAAGCATTTTACAGCAGGTTGGAGCAGCCTGTATCTCAGCACAGGAATAAGGTAGGGAAGAATTCTAAGGCTCATTTTGACTGCCTCCAGAAGTTAGATCAAATGGCAAATTGGATTTGGTGCTAGGTCTTTCCCTTTAGGTTTTACCCC
>NW_027144150.1:0-41362 GCF_026170545.1 Melanerpes formicivorus | reverse complement strand
TAAACCTAAAGGGAAAGACCTAGCACCAAATTCCATTGGCCATCTGATCTAACTTCTGGAGGCAGTCAAAATGAGCCTTAGAATTCTTCCCTACCTTATTCCTGTGCTGAGATACAGGCTGCTCCAACCTGCTGTAAAATGCTTGATTTCGAGAGTGAGCGAAACTAATGAAAACATTGTTGGGGTAAAACCTAAAGGGAAAGACCTAGCACCAAATCCAATTTGCCATCTGATCTAACTTCTGGAGGCAGTCAAATGATCCTTAGAATTCTTCCCTACCTTATTCCTGTGCTGAGATACAGGCTGCTCCAACCTGCTGTAAAATGCTTGATTTCGAGAGTGAGCGAAACTAATGAAAACATTGTTGGGGTAAAACCTAAAGGGAAAGACCTAGCACCAAATCCAATTTGCCATCTGATCTAACTTCTGGAGGCAGTCAAAATGATCCTTAGAATTCTTCCCTACCTTATTCCTGTGCTGAGATACAGGCTGCTCCAACCTGCTGTAAAATGCTTGATTTCGAGAGTGAGCGAAACTAATGAAAACATTGTTGGGGTAAAACCTAAAGGGAAAGACCTAGCACCAAATCCAATTTGCCATCTGATCTAACTTCTGGAGGCAGTCAAAATGATCCTTAGAATTCTTCCCTACCTTATTCCTGTGCTGAGATACAGGCTGCTCCAACCTGCTGTAAAATGCTTGATTTCGAGAGTGAGCGAAACTAATGAAAACATTGTTGGGGTAAAACCTAAAGGGAAAGACCTAGCACCAAATCCAATTTGCCATCTGATCTAACTTCTGGAGGCAGTCAAAATGATCCTTAGAATTCTTCCCTACCTTATTCCTGTGCTGAGATACAGGCTGCTCCAACCTGCTGTAAAATGCTTGATTTCGAGAGTGAGCGAAACTAATGAAAACATTGTTGGGGTAAAACCTAAAGGGAAAGACCTAGCACCAAATCCAATTTGCCATCTGATCTAACTTCTGGAGGCAGTCAAAATGATCCTTAGAATTCTTCCCTACCTTATTCCTGTGCTGAGATACAGGCTGCTCCAACCTGCTGTAAAATGCTTGATTTCGAGAGTGAGCGAAACTAATGAAAACATTGTTGGGGTAAAACCTAAAGGGAAAGACCTAGCACCAAATTCCTTGGCCATCTGATCTAACTTCTGGAGGCAGTCAAAATGAGCCTTAGAATTCTTCCCTACCTTATTCCTGTGCTGAGATACAGGCTGCTCCAACCTGCTGTAAAATGCTTGATTTCGAGAGTGAGCGAAACTAATGAAAACATTGTTGGGGTAAAACCTAAAGGGAAAGACCTAGCACCAAATCCAATTTGCCATCTGATCTAACTTCTGGAGGCAGTCAAAATGATCCTTAGAATTCTTCCCTACCTTATTCCTGTGCTGAGATACAGGCTGCTCCAACCTGCTGTAAAATGCTTGATTTCGAGAGTGAGCGAAACTAATGAAAACATTGTTGGGGTATAAACCTAAAGGGAAAGACCTAGCACCAAATCCAATTTGCCATCTGATCTAACTTCTGGAGGCAGTCAAAATGATCCTTTGAATTCTTCCCTACCTTATTCCTGTGCTGAGATACAGGCTGCTCCAACCTGCTGTAAAATGCTTGATTTCGAGAGTGAGCGAAACTAATGAAAACATTGTTGGGGTAAAACCTAAAGGGAAAGACCTAGCACCAAATCCAATTTGCCATCTGATCTAACTTCTGGAGGCAGTCAAAATGAGTATTTGAATTCTTCCCTACCTTATTCCTGTGCTGAGATACAGGCTGCTCCAACCTGCTGTAAAATGCTTGATTTCGAGAGTGAGCGAAACTAATGAAAACATTGTTGGGGTAAAACCTAAAGGGAAAGACCTAGCACCAAATCCAATTTGCCATCTGATCTAACTTCTGGAGGCAGTCAAAATGATCCTTAGAATTCTTCCCTACCTTATTCCTGTGCTGAGATACAGGCTGCTCCAACCTGCTGTAAAATGCTTGATTTCGAGAGTGAGCGAAACTAATGAAAACATTGTTGGGGGTAAAACCTAAAGGGAAAGACCTAGCACCAAATCCAATTTGCCATCTGATCTAACTTCTGGAGGCAGTCAAAATGATCCTTAGAATTCTTCCCTACCTTATTCCTGTGCTGAGATACAGGCTGCTCCAACCTGCTGTAAAATGCTTGATTTCGAGAGTGAGCGAAACTAATGAAAACATTGTTGGGGTAAAACCTAAAGGGAAAGACCTAGCACCAAATCCAATTTGCCATCTGATCTAAACTTCTGGAGGCAGTCAAAATGATCCTTAGAATTCTTCCCTACCTTATTCCTGTGCTGAGATACAGGCTGCTCCAACCTGCTGTAAAATGCTTGATTTCGAGAGTGAGCGAAACTAATGAAAACATTGTTGGGGTAAAACCTAAAGGGAAAGACCTAGCACCAATCCAATTTGCCATCTGATCTAACTTCTGGAGGCAGTCAAAATGAGTATTTGAATTCTTCCCTACCTTATTCCTGTGCTGAGATACAGGCTGCTCCAACCTGCTGTAAAATGCTTGATTTCGAGAGTGAGCGAAACTAATGAAAACATTGTTGGGGTAAAACCTAAAGGGAAAGACCTAGCACCAAATCCAATTTGCCATCTGATCTAACTTCTGGAGGCAGTCAAAATGAGTATTTGAATTCTTCCCTACCTTATTCCTGTGCTGAGATACAGGCTGCTCCAACCTGCTGTAAAATGCTTGATTTCGAGAGTGAGCGAAACTAATGAAAACATTGTTGGGGTAAAACCTAAAGGGAAAGACCTAGCACCAAATCCAATTTGCCATCTGATCTAACTTCTGGAGGCAGTCAAAATGATCCTTAGAATTCTTCCCTACCTTATTCCTGTGCTGAGATACAGGCTGCTCCAACCTGCTGTAAAATGCTTGATTTCGAGAGTGAGCGAAACTAATGAAAACATTGTTGGGGTAAAACCTAAAGGGAAAGACCTAGCACCAAATCCAATTTGCCATCTGATCTAACTTCTGGAGGCAGTCAAAATGAGCCTTAGAATTCTTCCCTACCTTATTCCTGTGCTGAGATACAGGCTGCTCCAACCTGCTGTAAAATGCTTGATTTCGAGAGTGAGCGAAACTAATGAAAACATTGTTGGGGTAAAACCTAAAGGGAAAGACCTAGCACCAAATCCAATTTGCCATCTGATCTAACTTCTGGAGGCAGTCAAAATGAGCCTTAGAATTCTTCCCTACCTTATTCCTGTGCTGAGATACAGGCTGCTCCAACCTGCTGTAAAATGCTTGATTTCGAGAGTGAGCGAAACTAATGAAAACATTGTTGGGGTAAAACCCTAAAGGGAAAGATCCTAGCACCAAATCCAATTTGCCATCTGATCTAACTTCTGGAGGCAGTCAAAATGATCCTTAGAATTCTTCCCTACCTTATTCCTGTGCTGAGATACAGGCTGCTCCAACCTGCTGTAAAATGCTTGATTTCGAGAGTGAGCGAAACTAATGAAAACATTGTTGGGGTAAAACCTAAAGGGAAAGACCTAGCACCAAATCCAATTTGCCATCTGATCTAACTTCTGGAGGCAGTCAAAATGAGCCTTAGAATTCTTCCCTACCTTATTCCTGTGCTGAGATACAGGCTGCTCCAACCTGCTGTAAAATGCTTGATTTCGAGAGTGAGCGAAACTAATGAAAACATTGTTGGGGTAAAACCTAAAGGGAAAGACCTAGCACCAAATCCAATTTGCCATCTGATCTAACTTCTGGAGGCAGTCAAAAATGATCCTTAGAATTCTTCCCTACCTTATTCCTGTGCTGAGATACAGGCTGCTCCAACCTGCTGTAAAATGCTTGATTTCGAGAGTGAGCGAAACTAATGAAAACATTGTTGGGGTAAAACCTAAAGGGAAAGACCTAGCACCAAATCCAATTTGCCATCTGATCTAACTTCTGGAGGCAGTCAAAATGATCCTTAGAATTCTTCCCTACCTTATTCCTGTGCTGAGATACAGGCTGCTCCAACCTGCTGTAAAATGCTTGATTTCGAGAGTGAGCGAAACTAATGAAAACATTGTTGGGGTAAAACCTAAAGGGAAAGACCTAGCACCAAATCCAATTTGCCATCTGATCTAACTTCTGGAGGCAGTCAAAATGATCCTTAGAATTCTTCCCTACCTTATTCCTGTGCTGAGATACAGGCTGCTCCAACCTGCTGTAAAATGCTTGATTTCGAGAGTGAGCGAAACTAATGAAAACATTGTTGGGGTAAAACCTAAAGGGAAAGACCTAGCACCAAATCCAATTTGCCATCTGATCTAACTTCTGGAGGCAGTCAAAATGATCCTTAGAATTCTTCCCTACCTTATTCCTGTGCTGAGATACAGGCTGCTCCAACCTGCTGTAAAATGCTTGATTCGAGAGTGAGCGAAACTAATGAAAACATTGTTGGGGGTAAAACCTAAAGGGAAAGACCTAGCACCAAATCCAATTTGCCATCTGATCTAACTTCTGGAGGCAGTCAAAATGAGCCTTAGAATTCTTCCCTACCTTATTCCTGTGCTGAGATACAGGCTGCTCCAACCTGCTTGTAAAATGCTTGATTTCGAGAGTGAGCGAAACTAATGAAAACATTGTTGGGGTAAAACCTAAAGGGAAAGACCTAGCACCAAATCCAATTTGCCATCTGATCTAACTTCTGGAGGCAGTCAAAATGAGTACTTAGAATTCTTCCCTACCTTATTCCTGTGCTGAGATACAGGCTGCTCCAACCTGCTGTAAAATGCTTGATTTCGAGAGTGAGCGAAACTAATGAAAACATTGTTGGGGGTAAAACCTAAAGGGAAAGACCTAGCACCAAATCCAATTTGCCATCTGATCTAACTTCTGGAGGCAGTCAAAATGATCCTTAGAATTCTTCCCTACCTTATTCCTGTGCTGAGATACAGGCTGCTCCAACCTGCTGTAAAATGCTTGATTTCGAGAGTGAGCGAAACTAATGAAAACATTGTTGGGGTAAAACCTAAAGGGAAAGACCTAGCACCAAATCCAATTTGCCATCTGATCTAACTTCTGGAGGCAGTCAAAATGAGCCTTAGAATTCTTCCCTACCTTATTCCTGTGCTGAGATACAGGCTGCTCCAACCTGCTGTAAAATGCTTGATTTCGAGAGTGAGCGAAACTAATGAAAACATTGTTGGGGTAAAACCTAAAGGGAAAGACCTAGCACCAAATCCAATTTGCCATCTGATCTAACTTCTGGAGGCAGTCAAAATGAGCCTTAGAATTCTTCCCTACCTTATTCCTGTGCTGAGATACAGGCTGCTCCAACCTGCTGTAAAATGCTTGATTTCGAGAGTGAGCGAAACTAATGAAAACATTGTTGGGGTAAAACCTAAAGGGAAAGACCTAGCACCAAATCCAATTTGCCATCTGATCTAACTTCTGGAGGCAGTCAAAATGAGCCTTAGAATTCTTCCCTACCTTATTCCTGTGCTGAGATACAGGCTGCTCCAACCTGCTGTAAAATGCTTGATTTCGAGAGTGAGCGAAACTAATGAAAACATTGTTGGGGTAAAACCTAAAGGGAAAGACCTAGCACCAAATCCAATTTGCCATCTGATCTAACTTCTGGAGGCAGTCAAAATGAGCCTTAGAATTCTTCCCTACCTTATTCCTGTGCTGAGATACAGGCTGCTCCAACCTGCTGTAAAATGCTTGATTTCGAGAGTGAGCGAAACTAATGAAAACATTGTTGGGGTAAAACCTAAAGGGAAAGACCTAGCACCAAATTCCAATTGGCCATCTGATCTAACTTCTGGAGGCAGTCAAAATGAGCCTTAGAATTCTTCCCTACCTTATTCCTGTGCTGAGATACAGGCTGCTCCAACCTGCTGTAAAATGCTTGATTTCGAGAGTGAGCGAAACTAATGAAAACATTGTTGGGGTAAAACCTAAAGGGAAAGACCTAGCACCAAATCCAATTTGCCATCTGATCTAACTTCTGGAGGCAGTCAAAATGATCCTTAGAATTCTTCCCTACCTTATTCCTGTGCTGAGATACAGGCTGCTCCAACCTGCTGTAAAATGCTTGATTTCGAGAGTGAGCGAAACTAATGAAAACATTGTTGGGGTAAAACCTAAAGGGAAAGACCTAGCACCAAATCCAATTTGCCATCTGATCTAACTTCTGGAGGCAGTCAAAATGATCCTTAGAATTCTTCCCTACCTTATTCCTGTGCTGAGATACAGGCTGCTCCAACCTGCTGTAAAATGCTTGATTTCGAGAGTGAGCGAAACTAATGAAAACATTGTTGGGGTAAAACCTAAAGGGAAAGACCTAGCACCAAATCCAATTTGCCATCTGATCTAACTTCTGGAGGCAGTCAAAATGATCCTTAGAATTCTTCCCTACCTTATTCCTGTGCTGAGATACAGGCTGCTCCAACCTGCTGTAAAATGCTTGATTTCGAGAGTGAGCGAAACTAATGAAAACATTGTTGGGGTAAAACCTAAAGGGAAAGACCTAGCACCAAATCCAATTTGCCATCTGATCTAACTTCTGGAGGCAGTCAAAATGATCCTTAGAATTCTTCCCTACCTTATTCCTGTGCTGAGATACAGGCTGCTCCAACCTGCTGTAAAATGCTTGATTTCGAGAGTGAGCGAAACTAATGAAAACATTGTTGGGGTAAAACCTAAAGGGAAAGACCTAGCACCAAATCCAATTTGCCATCTGATCTAACTTCTGGAGGCAGTCAAAATGATCCTTAGAATTCTTCCCTACCTTATTCCTGTGCTGAGATACAGGCTGCTCCAACCTGCTGTAAAATGCTTGATTTCGAGAGTGAGCGAAACTAATGAAAACATTGTTGGGGTAAAACCTAAAGGGAAAGACCTAGCACCAAATTCCAATTGGCCATCTGATCTAACTTCTGGAGGCAGTCAAAATGAGCCTTAGAATTCTTCCCTACCTGTATTCCTGTGCTGAGATACAGGCTGCTCCAACCTGCTGTAAAATGCTTGATTTCGAGAGTGAGCGAAACTAATGAAAACATTGTTGGGGTAAAACCTAAAGGGAAAGACCTAGCACCAAATCCAATTTGCCATCTGATCTAACTTCTGGAGGCAGTCAAAATGATCCTTAGAATTCTTCCCTACCTTATTCCTGTGCTGAGATACAGGCTGCTCCAACCTGCTGTAAAATGCTTGATTTCGAGAGTGAGCGAAACTAATGAAAACATTGTTGGGGTAAAACCTAAAGGGAAAGACCTAGCACCAAATCCAATTTGCCATCTGATCTAACTTCTGGAGGCAGTCAAAATGATCCTTTGAATTCTTCCCTACCTTATTCCTGTGCTGAGATACAGGCTGCTCCAACCTGCTGTAAAATGCTTGATTTCGAGAGTGAGCGAAACTAATGAAAACATTGTTGGGGTAAAACCTAAAGGGAAAGACCTAGCACCAAATCCAATTTGCCATCTGATCTAACTTCTGGAGGCAGTCAAAATGATCCTTAGAATTCTTCCCTACCTTATTCCTGTGCTGAGATACAGGCTGCTCCAACCTGCTGTAAAATGCTTGATTTCGAGAGTGAGCGAAACTAATGAAAACATTGTTGGGGTAAAACCTAAAGGGAAAGACCTAGCACCAAATTCCATTGGCCATCTGATCTAACTTCTGGAGGCAGTCAAAATGAGCCTTAGAATTCTTCCCTACCTTATTCCTGTGCTGAGATACAGGCTGCTCCAACCTGCTGTAAAATGCTTGATTTCGAGAGTGAGCGAAACTAATGAAAACATTGTTGGGGTAAAACCTAAAGGGAAAGACCTAGCACCAAATCCAATTTGCCATCTGATCTAACTTCTGGAGGCAGTCAAAATGATCCTTAGAATTCTTCCCTACCTTATTCCTGTGCTGAGATACAGGCTGCTCCAACCTGCTGTAAAATGCTTGATTTCGAGAGTGAGCGAAACTAATGAAAACATTGTTGGGGTAAAACCTAAAGGGAAAGACCTAGCACCAAATCCAATTTGCCATCTGATCTAACTTCTGGAGGCAGTCAAAATGATCCTTAGAATTCTTCCCTACCTTATTCCTGTGCTGAGATACAGGCTGCTCCAACCTGCTGTAAAATGCTTGATTTCGAGAGTGAGCGAAACTAATGAAAACATTGTTGGGGTAAAACCTAAAGGGAAAGACCTAGCACCAAATCCAATTTGCCATCTGATCTAACTTCTGGAGGCAGTCAAAATGATCCTTAGAATTCTTCCCTACCTTATTCCTGTGCTGAGATACAGGCTGCTCCAACCTGCTGTAAAATGCTTGATTTCGAGATGTGAGCGAAACTAATGAAAACATTGTTGGGGTAAAACCTAAAGGGAAAGACCTAGCACCAAATCCAATTTGCCATCTGATCTAACTTCTGGAGGCAGTCAAAATGATCCTTAGAATTCTTCCCTACCTTATTCCTGTGCTGAGATACAGGCTGCTCCAACCTGCTGTAAAATGCTTGATTTCGAGAGTGAGCGAAACTAATGAAAACATTGTTGGGGTAAAACCTAAAGGGAAAGACCTAGCACCAAATCCAATTTGCCATCTGATCTAACTTCTGGAGGCAGTCAAAATGATCCTTAGAATTCTTCCCTACCTTATTCCTGTGCTGAGATACAGGCTGCTCCAACCTGCTGTAAAATGCTTGATTTCGAGAGTGAGCGAAACTAATGAAAACATTGTTGGGGTAAAACCTAAAGGGAAAGACCTAGCACCAAATCCAATTTGCCATCTGATCTAACTTCTGGAGGCAGTCAAAATGATCCTTAGAATTCTTCCCTACCTTATTCCTGTGCTGAGATACAGGCTGCTCCAACCTGCTGTAAAATGCTTGATTTCGAGAGGTGAGCGAAACTAATGAAAACATTGTTGGGGTAAAACCTAAAGGGAAAGACCTAGCACCAAATCCAATTTGCCATCTGATCTAACTTCTGGAGGCAGTCAAAATGAGTATTTGAATTCTTCCCTACCTTATTCCTGTGCTGAGATACAGGCTGCTCCAACCTGCTGTAAAATGCTTGATTTTCGAGAGTGAGCGAAACTAATGAAAACATTGTTGGGGTAAAACCTAAAGGGAAAAGACCTAGCACCAAATCCAATTTGCCATCTGATCTAACTTCTGGAGGCAGTCAAAATGAGTATTTGAATTCTTCCCTACCTTATTCCTGTGCTGAGATACAGGCTGCTCCAACCTGCTGTAAAATGCTTGATTTCGAGAGGTGAGCGAAACTAATGAAAACATTGTTGGGGTAAAACCTAAAGGGAAAGACCTAGCACCAAATCCAATTTGCCATCTGATCTAACTTCTGGAGGCAGTCAAAATGATCCTTAGAATTCTTCCCTACCTTATTCCTGTGCTGAGATACAGGCTGCTCCAACCTGCTGTAAAATGCTTGATTTCGAGAGTGAGCGAAACTAATGAAAACATTGTTGGGGTAAAACCTAAAGGGAAAGACCTAGCACCAAATCCAATTTGCCATCTGATCTAACTTCTGGAGGCAGTCAAAATGAGTATTTGAATTCTTCCCTACCTTATTCCTGTGCTGAGATACAGGCTGCTCCAACCTGCTGTAAAATGCTTGATTTCGAGAGTGAGCGAAACTAATGAAAACATTGTTGGGGTAAAACCTAAAGGGAAAGACCTAGCACCAAATCCAATTTGCCATCTGATCTAACTTCTGGAGGCAGTCAAAATGATCCTTAGAATTCTTCCCTACCTTATTCCTGTGCTGAGATACAGGCTGCTCCAACCTGCTGTAAAATGCTTGATTTCGAGAGTGAGCGAAACTAATGAAAACATTGTTGGGGTAAAACCTAAAGGGAAAGACCTAGCACCAAATCCAATTTGCCATCTGATCTAACTTCTGGAGGAAGTCAAAATGAGCCTTAGAATTCTTCCCTACCTTATTCCTGTGCTGAGATACAGGCTGCTCCAACCTGCTGTAAAATGCTTGATTTCGAGAGTGAGCGAAACTAATGAAAACATTGTTGGGGTAAAACCTAAAGGGAAAGACCTAGCACCAAATCCAATTTGCCATCTGATCTAACTTCTGGAGGCAGTCAAAATGAGCCTTAGAATTCTTCCCTACCTTATTCCTGTGCTGAGATACAGGCTGCTCCAACCTGCTGTAAAATGCTTGATTTCGAGAGTGAGCGAAACTAATGAAAACATTGTTGGGGTAAAACCTAAAGGGAAAGACCTAGCACCAAATCCAATTTGCCATCTGATCTAACTTCTGGAGGCAGTCAAAATGATCCTTAGAATTCTTCCCTACCTTATTCCTGTGCTGAGATACAGGCTGCTCCAACCTGCTGTAAAATGCTTGATTTCGAGAGTGAGCGAAACTAATGAAAACATTGTTGGGGTAAAACCTAAAGGGAAAGACCTAGCACCAAATCCAATTTGCCATCTGATCTAACTTCTGGAGGCAGTCAAAATGAGCCTTAGAATTCTTCCCTACCTTATTCCTGTGCTGAGATACAGGCTGCTCCAACCTGCTGTAAAATGCTTGATTTCGAGAGTGAGCGAAACTAATGAAAACATTGTTGGGGTAAAACCTAAAGGGGAAAGACCTAGCACCAAATCCAATTTGCCATCTGATCTAACTTCTGGAGGCAGTCAAAATGATCCTTAGAATTCTTCCCTACCTTATTCCTGTGCTGAGATACAGGCTGCTCCAACCTGCTGTAAAATGCTTGATTTCGAGAGTGAGCGAAACTAATGAAAACATTGTTGGGGATAAAACCTAAAGGGAAAGACCTAGCACCAAATCCAATTTGCCATCTGATCTAACTTCTGGAGGCAGTCAAAATGAGCCTTAGAATTCTTCCCTACCTTATTCTGTGCTGAGATACAGGCTGCTCCAACCTGCTGTAAAATGCTTGATTTCGAGAGTGAGCGAAACTAATGAAAACATTGTTGGGGTAAAACCTAAAGGGAAAGACCTAGCACCAAATCCAATTTGCCATCTGATCTAACTTCTGGAGGCAGTCAAAATGAGTATTTGAATTCTTCCCTACCTTATTCCTGTGCTGAGATACAGGCTGCTCCAACCTGCTGTAAAATGCTTGATTTCGAGAGTGAGCGAAACTAATGAAAACATTGTTGGGGGTAAAACCTAAAGGGAAAGACCTAGCACCAAATCCAATTTGCCATCTGATCTAACTTCTGGAGGCAGTCAAAATGATCCTTAGAATTCTTCCCTACCTTATTCCTGTGCTGAGATACAGGCTGCTCCAACCTGCTGTAAAATGCTTGATTTCGAGAGTGAGCGAAACTAATGAAAACATTGTTGGGGTAAAACCTAAAGGGAAAGACCTAGCACCAAATCCAATTTGCCATCTGATCTAACTTCTGGAGGCAGTCAAAATGAGTATTTGAATTCTTCCCTACCTTATTCCTGTGCTGAGATACAGGCTGCTCCAACCTGCTGTAAAATGCTTGATTTCGAGAGTGAGCGAAACTAATGAAAACATTGTTGGGGTAAAACCTAAAGGGAAAGACCTAGCACCAAATCCAATTTGCCATCTGATCTAACTTCTGGAGGCAGTCAAAATGATCCTTAGAATTCTTCCCTACCTTATTCCTGTGCTGAGATACAGGCTGCTCCAACCTGCTGTAAAATGCTTGATTTCGAGAGTGAGCGAAACTAATGAAAACATTGTTGGGGTAAAACCTAAAGGGAAAGACCTAGCACCAAATCCAATTTGCCATCTGATCTAACTTCTGGAGGCAGTCAAAATGAGCCTTAGAATTCTTCCCTACCTTATTCCTGTGCTGAGATACAGGCTGCTCCAACCTGCTGTAAAATGCTTGATTTCGAGAGTGAGCGAAACTAATGAAAACATTGTTGGGGTAAAACCTAAAGGGAAAGACCTAGCACCAAATCCAATTTGCCATCTGATCTAACTTCTGGAGGCAGTCAAAATGAGCCTTAGAATTCTTCCCTACCTTATTCCTGTGCTGAGATACAGGCTGCTCCAACCTGCTGTAAAATGCTTGATTTCGAGAGTGAGCGAAACTAATGAAAACATTGTTGGGGTAAAACCTAAAGGGAAAGACCTAGCACCAAATCCAATTTGCCATCTGATCTAACTTCTGGAGGCAGTCAAAATGATCCTTAGAATTCTTCCCTACCTTATTCCTGTGCTGAGATACAGGCTGCTCCAACCTGCTGTAAAATGCTTGATTTCGAGAGTGAGCGAAACTAATGAAAACATTGTTGGGGTAAAACCTAAAGGGAAAGACCTAGCACCAAATCCAATTTGCCATCTGATCTAACTTCTGGAGGCAGTCAAAAATGAGCCTTAGAATTCTTCCCTACCTTATTCCTGTGCTGAGATACAGGCTGCTCCAACCTGCTGTAAAATGCTTGATTTCGAGAGTGAGCGAAACTAATGAAAACATTGTTGGGGTAAAACCTAAAGGGAAAGACCTAGCACCAAATCCAATTTGCCATCTGATCTAACTTCTGGAGGCAGTCAAAATGAGTATTTGAATTCTTCCCTACCTTATTCCTGTGCTGAGATACAGGCTGCTCCAACCTGCTGTAAAATGCTTGATTTCGAGAGTGAGCGAAACTAATGAAAACATTGTTGGGGTAAAACCTAAAGGGAAAGACCTAGCACCAAATCCAATTTGCCATCTGATCTAACTTCTGGAGGCAGTCAAAATGATCCTTAGAATTCTTCCCTACCTTATTCCTGTGCTGAGATACAGGCTGCTCCAACCTGCTGTAAAATGCTTGATTTCGAGAGTGAGCGAAACTAATGAAAACATTGTTGGGGTAAAACCTAAAGGGAAAGACCTAGCACCAAATCCAATTTGCCATCTGATCTAACTTCTGGAGGCAGTCAAAATGAGCCTTAGAATTCTTCCCTACCTTATTCCTGTGCTGAGATACAGGCTGCTCCAACCTGCTGTAAAATGCTTGATTTCGAGAGTGAGCGAAACTAATGAAAACATTGTTGGGGTAAAACCTAAAGGGAAAGACCTAGCACCAAATCCAATTTGTCATCTGATCTAACTTCTGGAGGCAGTCAAAATGAGCCTTAGAATTCTTCCCTACCTTATTCCTGTGCTGAGATACAGGCTGCTCCAACCTGCTGTAAAATGCTTGATTTCGAGAGTGAGCAAAACTAATGAAAACATTGTTGGGGTAAAACCTAAAGGGAAAGACCTAGCACCAAATCCAATTTGCCATCTGATCTAACTTCTGGAGGCAGTCAAAATGATCCTTAGAATTCTTCCCTACCTTATTCCTGTGCTGAGATACAGGCTGCTCCATCCTGCTGTAAAATGCTTGATTTCGAGAGTGAGCGAAACTAATGAAAACATTGTTGGGGTAAAACCTAAAGGGAAAGACCTAGCACCAAATCCAATTTGCCATCTGATCTAACTTCTGGAGGCAGTCAAAATGATCCTTAGAATTCTTCCCTACCTTATTCCTGTGCTGAGATACAGGCTGCTCCAACCTGCTGTAAAATGCTTGATTTCGAGAGTGAGCGAAACTAATGAAAACATTGTTGGGGGTAAAACCTAAAGGGAAAGACCTAGCACCAAATCCAATTTGCCATCTGATCTAACTTCTGGAGGCAGTCAAAATGAGCCTTAGAATTCTTCCCTACCTTATTCCTGTGCTGAGATACAGGCTGCTCCAACCTGCTGTAAAATGCTTGATTTCGAGAGTGAGCGAAACTAATGAAAACATTGTTGGGGTAAAACCTAAAGGGAAAGACCTAGCACCAAATCCAATTTGCCATCTGATCTAACTTCTGGAGGCAGTCAAAATGAGCCTTAGAATTCTTCCTACCTTATTCCTGTGCTGAGATACAGGCTGCTCCAACCTGCTGTAAAATGCTTGATTTCGAGAGTGAGCGAAACTAATGAAAACATTGTTGGGGTAAAACCTAAAGGGAAAGACCTAGCACCAAATCCAATTTGCCATCTGATCTAACTTCTGGAGGCAGTCAAAATGATCCTTAGAATTCTTCCTACCTTATTCCTGTGCTGAGATACAGGCTGCTCCAACCTGCTGTAAAATGCTTGATTTCGAGAGTGAGCGAAACTAATGAAAACATTGTTGGGGTAAAACCTAAAGGGAAAGACCTAGCACCAAATCCAATTTGCCATCTGATCTAACTTCTGGAGGCAGTCAAAATGAGCCTTAGAATTCTTCCCTACCTTATTCCTGTGCTGAGATACAGGCTGCTCCAACCTGCTGTAAAATGCTTGATTTCGAGAGTGAGCGAAACTAATGAAAACATTGTTGGGGTAAAACCTAAAGGGAAAGACCTAGCACCAAATCCAATTTGCCATCTGATCTAACTTCTGGAGGCAGTCAAAATGAGTATTTGAATTCTTCCCTACCTTATTCCTGTGCTGAGATACAGGCTGCTCCAACCTGCTGTAAAATGCTTGATTTCGAGAGTGAGCGAAACTAATGAAAACATTGTTGGGGTAAAAACCTAAAGGGAAAGACCTAGCACCAAATCCAATTTGCCATCTGATCTAACTTCTGGAGGCAGTCAAAATGATCCTTAGAATTCTTCCCTACCTTATTCCTGTGCTGAGATACAGGCTGCTCCAACCTGCTGTAAAATGCTTGATTTCGAGAGTGAGCGAAACTAATGAAAAACATTGTTGGGGTAAAACCTAAAGGGAAAGACCTAGCACCAAATCCAATTTGCCATCTGATCTAACTTCTGGAGGCAGTCAAAATGAGCCTTAGAATTCTTCCCTACCTTATTCCTGTGCTGAGATACAGGCTGCTCCAACCTGCTGTAAAATGCTTGATTTCGAGAGTGAGCGAAACTAATGAAAACATTGTTGGGGTAAAACCTAAAGGGAAAGACCTAGCACCAAATCCAATTTGTCATCTGATCTAACTTCTGGAGGCAGTCAAAATGAGCCTTAGAATTCTTCCCTACCTTATTCCTGTGCTGAGATACAGGCTGCTCCAACCTGCTGTAAAATGCTTGATTTCGAGAGTGAGCAAAACTAATGAAAACATTGTTGGGGTAAAACCTAAAGGGAAAGACCTAGCACCAAATCCAATTTGCCATCTGATCTAACTTCTGGAGGCAGTCAAAATGATCCTTAGAATTCTTCCCTACCTTATTCCTGTGCTGAGATACAGGCTGCTCCATCCTGCTGTAAAATGCTTGATTTCGAGAGTGAGCGAAACTAATGAAAACATTGTTGGGGTAAAACCTAAAGGGAAAGACCTAGCACCAAATCCAATTTGCCATCTGATCTAACTTCTGGAGGCAGTCAAAATGATCCTTAGAATTCTTCCCTACCTTATTCCTGTGCTGAGATACACGCTGCTCCAACCTGCTGTAAAATGCTTGATTTCGAGAGTGAGCGAAACTAATGAAAACATTGTTGGGGTAAAACCTAAAGGGAAAGACCTAGCACCAAATCCAATTTGCCATCTGATCTAACTTCTGGAGGCAGTCAAAATGAGTATTTGAATTCTTCCCTACCTTATTCCTGTGCTGAGATACAGGCTGCTCCAACCTGCTGTAAAATGCTTGATTTCGAGAGTGAGCGAAACTAATGAAAACATTGTTGGGGTAAAACCTAAAGGGGAAAGACCTAGCACCAAATCCAATTTGCCATCTGATCTAACTTCTGGAGGCAGTCAAAATGATCCTTAGAATTCTTCCCTACCTTATTCCTGTGCTGAGATACAGGCTGCTCCATCCTGCTGTAAAATGCTTGATTTCGAGAGTGAGCGAAACTAATGAAAACATTGTTGGGGTAAAACCTAAAGGGAAAGACCTAGCACCAAATCCAATTTGCCATCTGATCTAACTTCTGGAGGCAGTCAAAATGATCCTTAGAATTCTTCCCTACCTATTCCTGCCTGTGCTGAGATACAGGCTGCTCCAACCTGCTGTAAAATGCTTGATTTCGAGAGTGAGCGAAACTAATGAAAACATTGTTGGGGTAAAACCTAAAGGGAAAGACCTAGCACCAAATCCAATTTGCCATCTGATCTAACTTCTGAAGGCAGTCAAAATGATCCTTAGAATTCTTCCCTACCTTATTCCTGTGCTGAGATACAGGCTGCTCCAACCTGCTGTAAAATGCTTGATTTCGAGAGTGAGCGAAACTAATGAAAACATTGTTGGGGTAAAACCTAAAGGGAAAGACCTAGCACCAAATCCAATTTGCCATCTGATCTAACTTCTGGAGGCAGTCAAAATGATCCTTAGAATTCTTCCCTACCTTATTCGTGTGCTGAGATACAGGCTGCTCCAACCTGCTGCAAAATGCTTGATTTCGAGAGTGAGCGAAACTAATGAAAACATTGTTGGGGTAAAACCTAAAGGGAAAGACCTAGCACCAAATCCAATTTGCCATCTGATCTAACTTCTGGAGGCAGTCAAAATGAGCCTTAGAATTCTTCCCTACCTTATTCCTGTGCTGAGATACAGGCTGCTCCAACCTGCTGTAAAATGCTTGATTTCCAGAGTGAGCGAAACTAATGAAAACATTGTTGGGGTAAAACCCTAAAGGGAAAGACCTAGCACCAAATCCAATTTGCCATCTGATCTAACTTCTGGAGGCAGTCAAAATGAGCCTTAGAATTCTTCCCTACCTTATTCCTGTGCTGAGATACAGGCTGCTCCAACCTGCTGTAAAATGCTTGATTTCGAGAAGTGAGCGAAACTAATGAAAACATTGTTGGGGTAAAACCTAAAGGGAAAGACCTAGCACCAAATTCCATTGGCCATCTGATCTAACTTCTGGAGGCAGTCAAAATGATCCTTAGAATTCTTCCCTACCTTATTCCTGTGCTGAGATACAGGCTGCTCCAACCTGCTGTAAAATGCTTGATTTCGAGAGTGAGCGAAACTAATGAAAACATTGTTGGGGTAAAACCTAAAGGGGAAAGACCTAGCACCAAATCCAATTTGCCATCTGATCTAACTTCTGGAGGCAGTCAAAATGATCCTTAGAATTCTTCCCTACCTTATTCCTGTGCTGAGATACAGGCTGCTCCAACCTGCTGTAAAATGCTTGATTTCGAGAGTGAGCGAAACTAATGAAAACATTGTTGGGGTAAAACCTAAAGGGAAAGACCTAGCACCAAATCCAATTTGCCATCTGATCTAACTTCTGGAGGCAGTCAAAATGATCCTTAGAATTCTTCCCTACCTTATTCCTGTGCTGAGATACAGGCTGCTCCAACCTGCTGTAAAATGCTTGATTTCGAGAGTGAGCGAAACTAATGAAAACATTGTTGGGGTAAAACCTAAAGGGAAAGACCTAGCACCAAATCCAATTTGCCATCTGATCTAACTTCTGGAGGCAGTCAAAATGAGCCTTAGAATTCTTCCCTACCTTATTCCTGTGCTGAGATACAGGCTGCTCCAACCTGCTGTAAAATGCTTGATTTCGAGAGTGAGCGAAACTAATGAAAACATTGTTGGGGTAAAACCTAAAGGGAAAGACCTAGCACCAAATCCAATTTGCCATCTGATCTAACTTCTGGAGGCAGTCAAAATGATCCTTAGAATTCTTCCCTACCTTATTCCTGTGCTGAGATACAGGCTGCTCCAACCTGCTGTAAAATGCTTGATTTCGAGAGTGAGCGAAACTAATGAAAACATTGTTGGGGTAAAACCTAAAGGGAAAGACCTAGCACCAAATCCAATTTGCCATCTGATCTAACTTCTGGAGGCAGTCAAAATGATCCTTAGAATTCTTCCCTACCTTATTCCTGTGCTGAGATACAGGCTGCTCCAACCTGCTGTAAAATGCTTGATTTCGAGAGTGAGCGAAACTAATGAAAACATTGTTGGGGTAAAACCTAAAGGGAAAGACCTAGCACCAAATCCAATTTGCCATCTGATCTAACTTCTGGAGGCAGTCAAAATGATCCTTAGAATTCTTCCCTACCTTATTCATGTGCTGAGATACAGGCTGCTCCAACCTGCTGTAAAATGCTTGATTTCGAGAGTGAGCGAAACTAATGAAAACATTGTTGGGGTAAAACCTAAAGGGAAAGACCTAGCACCAAATTCCATTGGCCATCTGATCTAACTTCTGGAGGCAGTCAAAATGATCCTTAGAATTCTTCCCTACCTTATTCCTGTGCTGAGATACAGGCTGCTCCAACCTGCTGTAAAATGCTTGATTTCGAGAGTGAGCGAAACTAATGAAAACATTGTTGGGGTAAAACCTAAAGGGAAAGACCTAGCACCAAATCCAATTTGCCATCTGATCTAACTTCTGAAGGCAGTCAAAATGATCCTTAGAATTCTTCCCTACCTTATTCCTGTGCTGAGATACAGGCTGCTCCAACCTGCTGTAAAATGCTTGATTTCGAGAGTGAGCGAAACTAATGAAAACATTGTTGGGGTAAAACCTAAAGGGAAAGACCTAGCACCAAATCCAATTTGCCATCTGATCTAACTTCTGGAGGCAGTCAAAATGATCCTTAGAATTCTTCCCTACCTTATTCGTGTGCTGAGATACAGGCTGCTCCAACCTGCTGTAAAATGCTTGATTTCGAGAGTGAGCGAAACTAATGAAAACATTGTTGGGGTAAAACCTAAAGGGAAAGACCTAGCACCAAATCCAATTTGCCATCTGATCTAACTTCTGGAGGCAGTCAAAATGAGCCTTAGAATTCTTCCCTACCTTATTCCTGTGCTGAGATACAGGCTGCTCCAACCTGCTGTAAAATGCTTGATTTCCAGAGTGAGCGAAACTAATGAAAACATTGTTGGGGTAAAACCTAAAGGGAAAGACCTAGCACCAAATCCAATTTGCCATCTGATCTAACTTCTGGAGGCAGTCAAAATGAGCCTTAGAATTCTTCCCTACCTTATTCCTGTGCTGAGATACAGGCTGCTCCAACCTGCTGTAAAATGCTTGATTTCGAGAGTGAGCGAAACTAATGAAAACATTGTTGGGGTAAAACCTAAAGGGAAAGACCTAGCACCAAATTCCATTGGCCATCTGATCTAACTTCTGGAGGCAGTCAAAATGATCCTTAGAATTCTTCCCTACCTTATTCCTGTGCTGAGATACAGGCTGCTCCAACCTGCTGTAAAATGCTTGATTTCGAGAGTGAGCGAAACTAATGAAAACATTGTTGGGGTAAAACCTAAAGGGAAAGACCTAGCACCAAATCCAATTTGCCATCTGATCTAACTTCTGGAGGCAGTCAAAATGATCCTTAGAATTCTTCCCTACCTTATTCCTGTGCTGAGATACAGGCTGCTCCAACCTGCTGTAAAATGCTTGATTTCGAGAGTGAGCGAAACTAATGAAAACATTGTTGGGGTAAAACCTAAAGGGAAAGACCTAGCACCAAATCCAATTTGCCATCTGATCTAACTTCTGGAGGCAGTCAAAATGATCCTTAGAATTCTTCCCTACCTTATTCCTGTGCTGAGATACAGGCTGCTCCAACCTGCTGTAAAATGCTTGATTTCGAGAGTGAGCGAAACTAATGAAAACATTGTTGGGGTAAAACCTAAAGGGAAAGACCTAGCACCAAATCCAATTTGCCATCTGATCTAACTTCTGGAGGCAGTCAAAATGAGCCTTAGAATTCTTCCCTACCTTATTCCTGTGCTGAGATACAGGCTGCTCCAACCTGCTGTAAAATGCTTGATTTCGAGAGTGAGCGAAACTAATGAAAACATTGTTGGGGTAAAACCTAAAGGGAAAGACCTAGCACCAAATCCAATTTGCCATCTGATCTAACTTCTGGAGGCAGTCAAAATGATCCTTAGAATTCTTCCCTACCTTATTCCTGTGCTGAGATACAGGCTGCTCCAACCTGCTGTAAAATGCTTGATTTCGAGAGTGAGCGAAACTAATGAAAACATTGTTGGGGTAAAACCTAAAGGGAAAGACCTAGCACCAAATCCAATTTGCCATCTGATCTAACTTCTGGAGGCAGTCAAAATGATCCTTAGAATTCTTCCCTACCTTATTCCTGTGCTGAGATACAGGCTGCTCCAACCTGCTGTAAAATGCTTGATTTCGAGAGTGAGCGAAACTAATGAAAACATTGTTGGGGTAAAACCTAAAGGGAAAGACCTAGCACCAAATCCAATTTGCCATCTGATCTAACTTCTGGAGGCAGTCAAAATGATCCTTAGAATTCTTCCCTACCTTATTCATGTGCTGAGATACAGGCTGCTCCAACCTGCTGTAAAATGCTTGATTTCGAGAGTGAGCGAAACTAATGAAAACATTGTTGGGGTAAAACCTAAAGGGAAAGACCTAGCACCAAATTCCATTGGCCATCTGATCTAACTTCTGGAGGCAGTCAAAATGATCCTTAGAATTCTTCCCTACCTTATTCCTGTGCTGAGATACAGGCTGCTCCAACCTGCTGTAAAATGCTTGATTTCGAGAGTGAGCGAAACTAATGAAAACATTGTTGGGGTAAAACCTAAAGGGAAAGACCTAGCACCAAATCCAATTTGCCATCTGATCTAACTTCTGGAGGCAGTCAAAATGAGCCTTAGAATTCTTCCCTACCTTATTCCTGTGCTGAGATACAGGCTGCTCCAACCTGCTGTAAAATGCTTGATTTCGAGAGTGAGCGAAACTAATGAAAACATTGTTGGGGTAAAACCTAAAGGGAAAGACCTAGCACCAAATCCAATTTGCCATCTGATCTAACTTCTGGAGGCAGTCAAAATGAGTATTTGAATTCTTCCCTACCTTATTCCTGTGCTGAGATACAGGCTGCTCCAACCTGCTGTAAAATGCTTGATTTCGAGAGTGAGCGAAACTAATGAAAACATTGTTGGGGTAAAACCTAAAGGGAAAGACCTAGCACCAAATCCAATTTGCCATCTGATCTAACTTCTGGAGGCAGTCAAAATGATCCTTAGAATTCTTCCCTACCTTATTCCTGTGCTGAGATACAGGCTGCTCCAACCTGCTGTAAAATGCTTGATTTCGAGAGTGAGCGAAACTAATGAAAACATTGTTGGGGTAAAACCTAAAGGGAAAGACCTAGCACCAAATCCAATTTGCCATCTGATCTAACTTCTGGAGGCAGTCAAAATGATCCTTAGAATTCTTCCCTACCTTATTCCTGTGCTGAGATACAGGCTGCTCCAACCTGCTGTAAAATGCTTGATTTCGAGAGTGAGCGAAACTAATGAAAACATTGTTGGGGTAAAACCTAAAGGGAAAGACCTAGCACCAAATCCAATTTGCCATCTGATCTAACTTCTGGAGGCAGTCAAAATGATCCTTAGAATTCTTCCCTACCTTATTCCTGTGCTGAGATACAGGCTGCTCCAACCTGCTGTAAAATGCTTGATTTCGAGAGTGAGCGAAACTAATGAAAACATTGTTGGGGTAAAACCTAAAGGGAAAGACCTAGCACCAAATCCAATTTGCCATCTGATCTAACTTCTGGAGGCAGTCAAAATGATCCTTAGAATTCTTCCCTACCTTATTCCTGTGCTGAGATACAGGCTGCTCCAACCTGCTGTAAAATGCTTGATTTCGAGAGTGAGCGAAACTAATGAAAACATTGTTGGGGTAAAACCTAAAGGGAAAGACCTAGCACCAAATCCAATTTGCCATCTGATCTAACTTCTGGAGGCAGTCAAAATGATCCTTAGAATTCTTCCCTACCTTATTCCTGTGCTGAGATACAGGCTGCTCCAACCTGCTGTAAAATGCTTGATTTCGAGAGTGAGCGAAACTAATGAAAACATTGTTGGGGTAAAACCTAAAGGGAAAGACCTAGCACCAAATCCAATTTGCCATCTGATCTAACTTCTGGAGGCAGTCAAAATGAGCCTTAGAATTCTTCCCTACCTTATTCCTGTGCTGAGATACAGGCTGCTCCAACCTGCTGTAAAATGCTTGATTTCGAGAGTGAGCGAAACTAATGAAAACATTGTTGGGGTAAAACCTAAAGGGAAAGACCTAGCACCAAATCCAATTTGCCATCTGATCTAACTTCTGGAGGCAGTCAAAATGATCCTTAGAATTCTTCCCTACCTTATTCCTGTGCTGAGATACAGGCTGCTCCAACCTGCTGTAAAATGCTTGATTTCGAGAGTGAGCGAAACTAATGAAAACATTGTTGGGGTAAAACCTAAAGGGAAAGACCTAGCACCAAATCCAATTTGTCATCTGATCTAACTTCTGGAGGCAGTCAAAATGAGCCTTAGAATTCTTCCCTACCTTATTCCTGTGCTGAGATACAGGCTGCTCCAACCTGCTGTAAAATGCTTGATTTCGAGAGTGAGCGAAACTAATGAAAACATTGTTGGGGTAAAACCTAAAGGGAAAGACCTAGCACCAAATCCAATTTGTCATCTGATCTAACTTCTGGAGGCAGTCAAAATGATCCTTAGAATTCTTCCCTACCTTATTCCTGTGCTGAGATACAGGCTGCTCCAACCTGCTGTAAAATGCTTGATTTCGAGAGTGAGCGAAACTAATGAAAACATTGTTGGGGTAAAACCTAAAGGGAAAGACCTAGCACCAAATCCAATTTGCCATCTGATCTAACTTCTGGAGGCAGTCAAAATGATCCTTAGAATTCTTCCCTACCTTATTCCTGTGCTGAGATACAGGCTGCTCCAACCTGCTGTAAAATGCTTGATTTCGAGAGTGAGCGAAACTAATGAAAACATTGTTGGGGTAAAACCTAAAGGGAAAGACCTAGCACCAAATCCAATTTGCCATCTGATCTAACTTCTGGAGGCAGTCAAAATGATCCTTAGAATTCTTCCCTACCTTATTCCTGTGCTGAGATACAGGCTGCTCCAACCTGCTGTAAAATGCTTGATTTCGAGAGTGAGCGAAACTAATGAAAACATTGTTGGGGTAAAACCTAAAGGGAAAGACCTAGCACCAAATCCAATTTGCCATCTGATCTAACTTCTGGAGGCAGTCAAAATGATCCTTAGAATTCTTCCCTACCTTATTCCTGTGCTGAGATACAGGCTGCTCCAACCTGCTGTAAAATGCTTGATTTCGAGAGTGAGCGAAACTAATGAAAACATTGTTGGGGTAAAACCTAAAGGGAAAGACCTAGCACCAAATCCAATTTGCCATCTGATCTAACTTCTGGAGGCAGTCAAAATGATCCTTAGAATTCTTCCCTACCTTATTCCTGTGCTGAGATACAGGCTGCTCCAACCTGCTGTAAAATGCTTGATTTCGAGAGTGAGCGAAACTAATGAAAACATTGTTGGGGTAAAACCTAAAGGGAAAGACCTAGCACCAAATCCAATTTGCCATCTGATCTAACTTCTGGAGGCAGTCAAAATGAGCCTTAGAATTCTTCCCTACCTTATTCCTGTGCTGAGATACAGGCTGCTCCAACCTGCTGTAAAATGCTTGATTTCGAGAGTGAGCGAAACTAATGAAAACATTGTTGGGGTAAAACCTAAAGGGAAAGACCTAGCACCAAATCCAATTTGTCATCTGATCTAACTTCTGGAGGCAGTCAAAATGATCCTTAGAATTCTTCCCTACCTTATTCCTGTGCTGAGATACAGGCTGCTCCAACCTGCTGTAAAATGCTTGATTTCGAGAGTGAGCGAAACTAATGAAAACATTGTTGGGGTAAAACCTAAAGGGAAAGACCTAGCACCAAATCCAATTTGCCATCTGATCTAACTTCTGGAGGCAGTCAAAATGAGCCTTAGAATTCTTCCCTACCTTATTCCTGTGCTGAGATACAGGCTGCTCCAACCTGCTGTAAAATGCTTGATTTCGAGAGTGAGCGAAACTAATGAAAACATTGTTGGGGTAAAACCTAAAGGGAAAGACCTAGCACCAAATCCAATTTGCCATCTGATCTAACTTCTGGAGGCAGTCAAAATGATCCTTAGAATTCTTCCCTACCTTATTCCTGTGCTGAGATACAGGCTGCTCCAACCTGCTGTAAAATGCTTGATTTCGAGAGTGAGCGAAACTAATGAAAACATTGTTGGGGTAAAACCTAAAGGGAAAGACCTAGCACCAAATCCAATTTGCCATCTGATCTAACTTCTGGAGGCAGTCAAAATGATCCTTAGAATTCTTCCCTACCTTATTCCTGTGCTGAGATACAGGCTGCTCCAACCTGCTGTAAAATGCTTGATTTCGAGAGTGAGCGAAACTAATGAAAACATTGTTGGGGTAAAACCTAAAGGGAAAGACCTAGCACCAAATCCAATTTGCCATCTGATCTAACTTCTGGAGGCAGTCAAAATGAGCCTTAGAATTCTTCCCTACCTTATTCCTGTGCTGAGATACAGGCTGCTCCAACCTGCTGTAAAATGCTTGATTTCGAGAGTGAGCGAAACTAATGAAAACATTGTTGGGGTAAAACCTAAAGGGAAAGACCTAGCACCAAATCCAATTTGCCATCTGATCTAACTTCTGGAGGCAGTCAAAATGATCCTTAGAATTCTTCCCTACCTTATTCCTGTGCTGAGATACAGGCTGCTCCAACCTGCTGTAAAATGCTTGATTTCGAGAGTGAGCGAAACTAATGAAAACATTGTTGGGGTAAAACCTAAAGGGAAAGACCTAGCACCAAATCCAATTTGCCATCTGATCTAACTTCTGGAGGCAGTCAAAATGATCCTTAGAATTCTTCCCTACCTTATTCCTGTGCTGAGATACAGGCTGCTCCAACCTGCTGTAAAATGCTTGATTTCGAGAGTGAGCGAAACTAATGAAAACATTGTTGGGGTAAAACCTAAAGGGAAAGACCTAGCACCAAATCCAATTTGCCATCTGATCTAACTTCTGGAGGCAGTCAAAATGATCCTTAGAATTCTTCCCTACCTTATTCCTGTGCTGAGATACAGGCTGCTCCAACCTGCTGTAAAATGCTTGATTTCGAGAGTGAGCGAAACTAATGAAAACATTGTTGGGGTAAAACCTAAAGGGAAAGACCTAGCACCAAATCCAATTTGCCATCTGATCTAACTTCTGGAGGCAGTCAAAATGAGCCTTAGAATTCTTCCCTACCTTATTCCTGTGCTGAGATACAGGCTGCTCCAACCTGCTGTAAAATGCTTGATTTCGAGAGTGAGCGAAACTAATGAAAACATTGTTGGGGTAAAACCTAAAGGGAAAGACCTAGCACCAAATCCAATTTGCCATCTGATCTAACTTCTGGAGGCAGTCAAAATGATCCTTAGAATTCTTCCCTACCTTATTCCTGTGCTGAGATACAGGCTGCTCCAACCTGCTGTAAAATGCTTGATTTCGAGAGTGAGCGAAACTAATGAAAACATTGTTGGGGTAAAACCTAAAGGGAAAGACCTAGCACCAAATCCAATTTGCCATCTGATCTAACTTCTGGAGGCAGTCAAAATGATCCTTAGAATTCTTCCCTACCTTATTCCTGTGCTGAGATACAGGCTGCTCCAACCTGCTGTAAAATGCTTGATTTCGAGAGTGAGCGAAACTAATGAAAACATTGTTGGGGTAAAACCTAAAGGGAAAGACCTAGCACCAAATCCAATTTGCCGTCTGATCTAACTTCTGGAGGCAGTCAAAATGAGCCTTAGAATTCTTCCCTACCTTATTCCTGTGCTGAGATACAGGCTGCTCCAACCTGCTGTAAAATGCTTGATTTCGAGAGTGAGCGAAACTAATGAAAACATTGTTGGGGTAAAACCTAAAGGGAAAGACCTAGCACCAAATCCAATTTGCCATCTGATCTAACTTCTGGAGGCAGTCAAAATGAGCCTTAGAATTCTTCCCTACCTTATTCCTGTGCTGAGATACAGGCTGCTCCAACCTGCTGTAAAATGCTTGATTTCGAGAGTGAGCGAAACTAATGAAAACATTGTTGGGGTAAAACCTAAAGGGAAAGACCTAGCACCAAATCCAATTTGCCATCTGATCTAACTTCTGGAGGCAGTCAAAATGAGTATTTGAATTCTTCCCTACCTTATTCCTGTGCTGAGATACAGGCTGCTCCAACCTGCTGTAAAATGCTTGATTTCGAGAGTGAGCGAAACTAATGAAAACATTGTTGGGGTAAAACCTAAAGGGAAAGACCTAGCACCAAATCCAATTTGCCATCTGATCTAACTTCTGGAGGCAGTCAAAATGATCCTTAGAATTCTTCCCTACCTTATTCCTGTGCTGAGATACAGGCTGCTCCAACCTGCTGTAAAATGCTTGATTTCGAGAGTGAGCGAAACTAATGAAAACATTGTTGGGGTAAAACCTAAAGGGAAAGACCTAGCACCAAATCCAATTTGCCATCTGATCTAACTTCTGGAGGCAGTCAAAATGAGTATTTGAATTCTTCCCTACCTTATTCCTGTGCTGAGATACAGGCTGCTCCAACCTGCTGTAAAATGCTTGATTTCGAGAGTGAGCGAAACTAATGAAAACATTGTTGGGGTAAAACCTAAAGGGAAAGACCTAGCACCAAATCCAATTTGCCATCTGATCTAACTTCTGGAGGCAGTCAAAATGATCCTTAGAATTCTTCCCTACCTTATTCCTGTGCTGAGATACAGGCTGCTCCAACCTGCTGTAAAATGCTTGATTTCGAGAGTGAGCGAAACTAATGAAAACATTGTTGGGGTAAAACCTAAAGGGAAAGACCTAGCACCAAATCCAATTTGCCATCTGATCTAACTTCTGGAGGCAGTCAAAATGATCCTTAGAATTCTTCCCTACCTTATTCCTGTGCTGAGATACAGGCTGCTCCAACCTGCTGTAAAATGCTTGATTTCGAGAGTGAGCGAAACTAATGAAAACATTGTTGGGGTAAAACCTAAAGGGAAAGACCTAGCACCAAATCCAATTTGCCATCTGATCTAACTTCTGGAGGCAGTCAAAATGATCCTTAGAATTCTTCCCTACCTTATTCCTGTGCTGAGATACAGGCTGCTCCAACCTGCTGTAAAATGCTTGATTTCGAGAGTGAGCGAAACTAATGAAAACATTGTTGGGGTAAAACCTAAAGGGAAAGACCTAGCACCAAATTCCATTGGCCATCTGATCTAACTTCTGGAGGCAGTCAAAATGATCCTTAGAATTCTTCCCTACCTTATTCCTGTGCTGAGATACAGGCTGCTCCAACCTGCTGTAAAATGCTTGATTTCGAGAGTGAGCGAAACTAATGAAAACATTGTTGGGGTAAAACCTAAAGGGAAAGACCTAGCACCAAATCCAATTTGCCATCTGATCTAACTTCTGGAGGCAGTCAAAATGATCCTTAGAATTCTTCCCTACCTTATTCCTGTGCTGAGATACAGGCTGCTCCAACCTGCTGTAAAATGCTTGATTTCGAGAGTGAGCGAAACTAATGAAAACATTGTTGGGGTAAAACCTAAAGGGAAAGACCTAGCACCAAATCCAATTTGCCATCTGATCTAACTTCTGGAGGCAGTCAAAATGAGTATTTGAATTCTTCCCTACCTTATTCCTGTGCTGAGATACAGGCTGCTCCAACCTGCTGTAAAATGCTTGATTTCGAGAGTGAGCGAAACTAATGAAAACATTGTTGGGGTAAAACCTAAAGGGAAAGACCTAGCACCAAATCCAATTTGCCATCTGATCTAACTTCTGGAGGCAGTCAAAATGATCCTTAGAATTCTTCCCTACCTTATTCCTGTGCTGAGATACAGGCTGCTCCAACCTGCTGTAAAATGCTTGATTTCGAGAGTGAGCGAAACTAATGAAAACATTGTTGGGGTAAAACCTAAAGGGAAAGACCTAGCACCAAATCCAATTTGCCATCTGATCTAACTTCTGGAGGCAGTCAAAATGAGCCTTAGAATTCTTCCCTACCTTATTCCTGTGCTGAGATACAGGCTGCTCCAACCTGCTGTAAAATGCTTGATTTCGAGAGTGAGCGAAACTAATGAAAACATTGTTGGGGTAAAACCTAAAGGGAAAGACCTAGCACCAAATCCAATTTGCCATCTGATCTAACTTCTGGAGGCAGTCAAAATGATCCTTAGAATTCTTCCCTACCTTATTCCTGTGCTGAGATACAGGCTGCTCCAACCTGCTGTAAAATGCTTGATTTCGAGAGTGAGCGAAACTAATGAAAACATTGTTGGGGTAAAACCTAAAGGGAAAGACCTAGCACCAAATCCAATTTGCCATCTGATCTAACTTCTGGAGGCAGTCAAAATGATCCTTAGAATTCTTCCCTACCTTATTCCTGTGCTGAGATACAGGCTGCTCCAACCTGCTGTAAAATGCTTGATTTCGAGAGTGAGCGAAACTAATGAAAACATTGTTGGGGTAAAACCTAAAGGGAAAGACCTAGCACCAAATTCCATTGGCCATCTGATCTAACTTCTGGAGGCAGTCAAAATGATCCTTAGAATTCTTCCCTACCTTATTCCTGTGCTGAGATACAGGCTGCTCCAACCTGCTGTAAAATGCTTGATTTCGAGAGTGAGCGAAACTAATGAAAACATTGTTGGGGTAAAACCTAAAGGGAAAGACCTAGCACCAAATCCAATTTGCCATCTGATCTAACTTCTGGAGGCAGTCAAAATGAGCCTTAGAATTCTTCCCTACCTTATTCCTGTGCTGAGATACAGGCTGCTCCAACCTGCTGTAAAATGCTTGATTTCGAGAGTGAGCGAAACTAATGAAAACATTGTTGGGGTAAAACCTAAAGGGAAAGACCTAGCACCAAATCCAATTTGCCATCTGATCTAACTTCTGGAGGCAGTCAAAATGATCCTTAGAATTCTTCCCTACCTTATTCCTGTGCTGAGATACAGGCTGCTCCAACCTGCTGTAAAATGCTTGATTTCGAGAGTGAGCGAAACTAATGAAAACATTGTTGGGGTAAAACCTAAAGGGAAAGACCTAGCACCAAATCCAATTTGCCATCTGATCTAACTTCTGGAGGCAGTCAAAATGATCCTTAGAATTCTTCCCTACCTTATTCCTGTGCTGAGATACAGGCTGCTCCAACCTGCTGTAAAATGCTTGATTTCGAGAGTGAGCGAAACTAATGAAAACATTGTTGGGGTAAAACCTAAAGGGAAAGACCTAGCACCAAATCCAATTTGCCATCTGATCTAACTTCTGGAGGCAGTCAAAATGATCCTTAGAATTCTTCCCTACCTTATTCCTGTGCTGAGATACAGGCTGCTCCAACCTGCTGTAAAATGCTTGATTTCGAGAGTGAGCGAAACTAATGAAAACATTGTTGGGGTAAAACCTAAAGGGAAAGACCTAGCACCAAATCCAATTTGCCATCTGATCTAACTTCTGGAGGCAGTCAAAATGATCCTTAGAATTCTTCCCTACCTTATTCCTGTGCTGAGATACAGGCTGCTCCAACCTGCTGTAAAATGCTTGATTTCGAGAGTGAGCGAAACTAATGAAAACATTGTTGGGGTAAAACCTAAAGGGAAAGACCTAGCACCAAATCCAATTTGCCATCTGATCTAACTTCTGGAGGCAGTCAAAATGATCCTTAGAATTCTTCCCTACCTTATTCCTGTGCTGAGATACAGGCTGCTCCAACCTGCTGTAAAATGCTTGATTTCGAGAGTGAGCGAAACTAATGAAAACATTGTTGGGGTAAAACCTAAAGGGAAAGACCTAGCACCAAATCCAATTTGCCATCTGATCTAACTTCTGGAGGCAGTCAAAATGATCCTTAGAATTCTTCCCTACCTTATTCCTGTGCTGAGATACAGGCTGCTCCAACCTGCTGTAAAATGCTTGATTTCGAGAGTGAGCGAAACTAATGAAAACATTGTTGGGGTAAAACCTAAAGGGAAAGACCTAGCACCAAATCCAATTTGCCATCTGATCTAACTTCTGGAGGCAGTCAAAATGAGCCTTAGAATTCTTCCCTACCTTATTCCTGTGCTGAGATACAGGCTGCTCCAACCTGCTGTAAAATGCTTGATTTCGAGAGTGAGCGAAACTAATGAAAACATTGTTGGGGTAAAACCTAAAGGGAAAGACCTAGCACCAAATCCAATTTGTCATCTGATCTAACTTCTGGAGGCAGTCAAAATGATCCTTAGAATTCTTCCCTACCTTATTCCTGTGCTGAGATACAGGCTGCTCCAACCTGCTGTAAAATGCTTGATTTCGAGAGTGAGCGAAACTAATGAAAACATTGTTGGGGTAAAACCTAAAGGGAAAGACCTAGCACCAAATCCAATTTGCCATCTGATCTAACTTCTGGAGGCAGTCAAAATGATCCTTAGAATTCTTCCCTACCTTATTCCTGTGCTGAGATACAGGCTGCTCCAACCTGCTGTAAAATGCTTGATTTCGAGAGTGAGCGAAACTAATGAAAACATTGTTGGGGTAAAACCTAAAGGGAAAGACCTAGCACCAAATCCAATTTGCCATCTGATCTAACTTCTGGAGGCAGTCAAAATGATCCTTAGAATTCTTCCCTACCTTATTCCTGTGCTGAGATACAGGCTGCTCCAACCTGCTGTAAAATGCTTGATTTCGAGAGTGAGCGAAACTAATGAAAACATTGTTGGGGTAAAACCTAAAGGGAAAGACCTAGCACCAAATCCAATTTGCCATCTGATCTAACTTCTGGAGGCAGTCAAAATGATCCTTAGAATTCTTCCCTACCTTATTCCTGTGCTGAGATACAGGCTGCTCCAACCTGCTGTAAAATGCTTGATTTCGAGAGTGAGCGAAACTAATGAAAACATTGTTGGGGTAAAACCTAAAGGGAAAGACCTAGCACCAAATCCAATTTGCCATCTGATCTAACTTCTGGAGGCAGTCAAAATGATCCTTAGAATTCTTCCCTACCTTATTCCTGTGCTGAGATACAGGCTGCTCCAACCTGCTGTAAAATGCTTGATTTCGAGAGTGAGCGAAACTAATGAAAACATTGTTGGGGTAAAACCTAAAGGGAAAGACCTAGCACCAAATCCAATTTGCCATCTGATCTAACTTCTGGAGGCAGTCAAAATGATCCTTAGAATTCTTCCCTACCTTATTCCTGTGCTGAGATACAGGCTGCTCCAACCTGCTGTAAAATGCTTGATTTCGAGAGTGAGCGAAACTAATGAAAACATTGTTGGGGTAAAACCTAAAGGGAAAGACCTAGCACCAAATCCAATTTGCCATCTGATCTAACTTCTGGAGGCAGTCAAAATGATCCTTAGAATTCTTCCCTACCTTATTCCTGTGCTGAGATACAGGCTGCTCCAACCTGCTGTAAAATGCTTGATTTCGAGAGTGAGCGAAACTAATGAAAACATTGTTGGGGTAAAACCTAAAGGGAAAGACCTAGCACCAAATCCAATTTGCCATCTGATCTAACTTCTGGAGGCAGTCAAAATGATCCTTAGAATTCTTCCCTACCTTATTCCTGTGCTGAGATACAGGCTGCTCCAACCTGCTGTAAAATGCTTGATTTCGAGAGTGAGCGAAACTAATGAAAACATTGTTGGGGTAAAACCTAAAGGGAAAGACCTAGCACCAAATCCAATTTGCCATCTGATCTAACTTCTGGAGGCAGTCAAAATGAGCCTTAGAATTCTTCCCTACCTTATTCCTGTGCTGAGATACAGGCTGCTCCAACCTGCTGTAAAATGCTTGATTTCGAGAGTGAGCGAAACTAATGAAAACATTGTTGGGGTAAAACCTAAAGGGAAAGACCTAGCACCAAATCCAATTTGCCATCTGATCTAACTTCTGGAGGCAGTCAAAATGATCCTTAGAATTCTTCCCTACCTTATTCCTGTGCTGAGATACAGGCTGCTCCAACCTGCTGTAAAATGCTTGATTTCGAGAGTGAGCGAAACTAATGAAAACATTGTTGGGGTAAAACCTAAAGGGAAAGACCTAGCACCAAATCCAATTTGCCATCTGATCTAACTTCTGGAGGCAGTCAAAATGATCCTTAGAATTCTTCCCTACCTTATTCCTGTGCTGAGATACAGGCTGCTCCAACCTGCTGTAAAATGCTTGATTTCGAGAGTGAGCGAAACTAATGAAAACATTGTTGGGGTAAAACCTAAAGGGAAAGACCTAGCACCAAATCCAATTTGCCGTCTGATCTAACTTCTGGAGGCAGTCAAAATGAGCCTTAGAATTCTTCCCTACCTTATTCCTGTGCTGAGATACAGGCTGCTCCAACCTGCTGTAAAATGCTTGATTTCGAGAGTGAGCGAAACTAATGAAAACATTGTTGGGGTAAAACCTAAAGGGAAAGACCTAGCACCAAATCCAATTTGCCATCTGATCTAACTTCTGGAGGCAGTCAAAATGAGCCTTAGAATTCTTCCCTACCTTATTCCTGTGCTGAGATACAGGCTGCTCCAACCTGCTGTAAAATGCTTGATTTCGAGAGTGAGCGAAACTAATGAAAACATTGTTGGGGTAAAACCTAAAGGGAAAGACCTAGCACCAAATCCAATTTGCCATCTGATCTAACTTCTGGAGGCAGTCAAAATGATCCTTAGAATTCTTCCCTACCTTATTCCTGTGCTGAGATACAGGCTGCTCCAACCTGCTGTAAAATGCTTGATTTCGAGAGTGAGCGAAACTAATGAAAACATTGTTGGGGTAAAACCTAAAGGGAAAGACCTAGCACCAAATCCAATTTGCCATCTGATCTAACTTCTGGAGGCAGTCAAAATGATCCTTAGAATTCTTCCCTACCTTATTCCTGTGCTGAGATACAGGCTGCTCCAACCTGCTGTAAAATGCTTGATTTCGAGAGTGAGCGAAACTAATGAAAACATTGTTGGGGTAAAACCTAAAGGGAAAGACCTAGCACCAAATCCAATTTGCCATCTGATCTAACTTCTGGAGGCAGACAAAATGAGTATTTGAATTCTTCCCTACCTTATTCCTGTGCTGAGATACAGGCTGCTCCAACCTGCTGTAAAATGCTTGATTTCGAGAGTGAGCGAAACTAATGAAAACATTGTTGGGGTAAAACCTAAAGGGAAAGACCTAGCACCAAATCCAATTTGCCATCTGATCTAACTTCTGGAGGCAGTCAAAATGATCCTTAGAATTCTTCCCTACCTTATTCCTGTGCTGAGATACAGGCTGCTCCAACCTGCTGTAAAATGCTTGATTTCGAGAGTGAGCGAAACTAATGAAAACATTGTTGGGGTAAAACCTAAAGGGAAAGACCTAGCACCAAATCCAATTTGCCATCTGATCTAACTTCTGGAGGCAGTCAAAATGATCCTTAGAATTCTTCCCTACCTTATTCCTGTGCTGAGATACAGGCTGCTCCAACCTGCTGTAAAATGCTTGATTTCGAGAGTGAGCGAAACTAATGAAAACATTGTTGGGGTAAAACCTAAAGGGAAAGACCTAGCACCAAATCCAATTTGCCATCTGATCTAACTTCTGGAGGCAGTCAAAATGAGCCTTAGAATTCTTCCCTACCTTATTCCTGTGCTGAGATACAGGCTGCTCCAACCTGCTGTAAAATGCTTGATTTCGAGAGTGAGCGAAACTAATGAAAACATTGTTGGGGTAAAACCTAAAGGGAAAGACCTAGCACCAAATCCAATTTGCCATCTGATCTAACTTCTGGAGGCAGTCAAAATGATCCTTAGAATTCTTCCCTACCTTATTCCTGTGCTGAGATACAGGCTGCTCCAACCTGCTGTAAAATGCTTGATTTCGAGAGTGAGCGAAACTAATGAAAACATTGTTGGGGTAAAACCTAAAGGGAAAGACCTAGCACCAAATCCAATTTGCCATCTGATCTAACTTCTGGAGGCAGTCAAAATGATCCTTAGAATTCTTCCCTACCTTATTCCTGTGCTGAGATACAGGCTGCTCCAACCTGCTGTAAAATGCTTGATTTCGAGAGTGAGCGAAACTAATGAAAACATTGTTGGGGTAAAACCTAAAGGGAAAGACCTAGCACCAAATCCAATTTGCCATCTGATCTAACTTCTGGAGGCAGTCAAAATGATCCTTAGAATTCTTCCCTACCTTATTCCTGTGCTGAGATACAGGCTGCTCCAACCTGCTGTAAAATGCTTGATTTCGAGAGTGAGCGAAACTAATGAAAACATTGTTGGGGTAAAACCTAAAGGGAAAGACCTAGCACCAAATCCAATTTGCCATCTGATCTAACTTCTGGAGGCAGTCAAAATGAGCCTTAGAATTCTTCCCTACCTTATTCCTGTGCTGAGATACAGGCTGCTCCAACCTGCTGTAAAATGCTTGATTTCGAGAGTGAGCGAAACTAATGAAAACATTGTTGGGGTAAAACCTAAAGGGAAAGACCTAGCACCAAATCCAATTTGCCATCTGATCTAACTTCTGGAGGCAGTCAAAATGATCCTTAGAATTCTTCCCTACCTTATTCCTGTGCTGAGATACAGGCTGCTCCAACCTGCTGTAAAATGCTTGATTTCGAGAGTGAGCGAAACTAATGAAAACATTGTTGGGGTAAAACCTAAAGGGAAAGACCTAGCACCAAATCCAATTTGCCATCTGATCTAACTTCTGGAGGCAGTCAAAATGATCCTTAGAATTCTTCCCTACCTTATTCCTGTGCTGAGATACAGGCTGCTCCAACCTGCTGTAAAATGCTTGATTTCGAGAGTGAGCGAAACTAATGAAAACATTGTTGGGGTAAAACCTAAAGGGAAAGACCTAGCACCAAATCCAATTTGCCATCTGATCTAACTTCTGGAGGCAGTCAAAATGATCCTTAGAATTCTTCCCTACCTTATTCCTGTGCTGAGATACAGGCTGCTCCAACCTGCTGTAAAATGCTTGATTTCGAGAGTGAGCGAAACTAATGAAAACATTGTTGGGGTAAAACCTAAAGGGAAAGACCTAGCACCAAATCCAATTTGCCATCTGATCTAACTTCTGGAGGCAGTCAAAATGAGCCTTAGAATTCTTCCCTACCTTATTCCTGTGCTGAGATACAGGCTGCTCCAACCTGCTGTAAAATGCTTGATTTCGAGAGTGAGCGAAACTAATGAAAACATTGTTGGGGTAAAACCTAAAGGGAAAGACCTAGCACCAAATCCAATTTGCCATCTGATCTAACTTCTGGAGGCAGTCAAAATGATCCTTAGAGTTCTTCCCTACCTTATTCCTGTGCTGAGATACAGGCTGCTCCAACCTGCTGTAAAATGCTTGATTTCGAGAGTGAGCGAAACTAATGAAAACATTGTTGGGGTAAAACCTAAAGGGAAAGACCTAGCACCAAATCCAATTTGCCATCTGATCTAACTTCTGGAGGCAGTCAAAATGAGCCTTAGAATTCTTCCCTACCTTATTCCTGTGCTGAGATACAGGCTGCTCCAACCTGCTGTAAAATGCTTGATTTCGAGAGTGAGCGAAACTAATGAAAACATTGTTGGGGTAAAACCTAAAGGGAAAGACCTAGCACCAAATCCAATTTGCCATCTGATCTAACTTCTGGAGGCAGTCAAAATGATCCTTAGAATTCTTCCCTACCTTATTCCTGTGCTGAGATACAGGCTGCTCCAACCTGCTGTAAAATGCTTGATTTCGAGAGTGAGCGAAACTAATGAAAACATTGTTGGGGTAAAACCTAAAGGGAAAGACCTAGCACCAAATCCAATTTGCCATCTGATCTAACTTCTGGAGGCAGTCAAAATGATCCTTAGAATTCTTCCCTACCTTATTCCTGTGCTGAGATACAGGCTGCTCCAACCTGCTGTAAAATGCTTGATTTCGAGAGTGAGCGAAACTAATGAAAACATTGTTGGGGTAAAACCTAAAGGGAAAGACCTAGCACCAAATCCAATTTGCCATCTGATCTAACTTCTGGAGGCAGTCAAAATGATCCTTAGAATTCTTCCCTACCTTATTCCTGTGCTGAGATACAGGCTGCTCCAACCTGCTGTAAAATGCTTGATTTCGAGAGTGAGCGAAACTAATGAAAACATTGTTGGGGTAAAACCTAAAGGGAAAGACCTAGCACCAAATCCAATTTGCCATCTGATCTAACTTCTGGAGGCAGTCAAAATGATCCTTAGAATTCCTCCCTACCTTATTCCTGTGCTGAGATACAGGCTGCTCCAACCTGCTGTAAAATGCTTGATTTCGAGAGTGAGCGAAACTAATGAAAACATTGTTGGGGTAAAACCTAAAGGGAAAGACCTAGCACCAAATCCAATTTGCCATCTGATCTAACTTCTGGAGGCAGTCAAAATGAGCCTTAGAATTCTTCCCTACCTTATTCCTGTGCTGAGATACAGGCTGCTCCAACCTGCTGTAAAATGCTTGATTTCGAGAGTGAGCGAAACTAATGAAAACATTGTTGGGGTAAAACCTAAAGGGAAAGACCTAGCACCAAATCCAATTTGCCATCTGATCTAACTTCTGGAGGCAGTCAAAATGATCCTTAGAATTCTTCCCTACCTTATTCCTGTGCTGAGATACAGGCTGCTCCAACCTGCTGTAAAATGCTTGATTTCGAGAGTGAGCGAAACTAATGAAAACATTGTTGGGGTAAAACCTAAAGGGAAAGACCTAGCACCAAATCCAATTTGCCATCTGATCTAACTTCTGGAGGCAGTCAAAATGATCCTTAGAATTCTTCCCTACCTTATTCCTGTGCTGAGATACAGGCTGCTCCAACCTGCTGTAAAATGCTTGATTTCGAGAGTGAGCGAAACTAATGAAAACATTGTTGGGGTAAAACCTAAAGGGAAAGACCTAGCACCAAATCCAATTTGCCATCTGATCTAACTTCTGGAGGCAGTCAAAATGATCCTTAGAATTCTTCCCTACCTTATTCCTGTGCTGAGATACAGGCTGCTCCAACCTGCTGTAAAATGCTTGATTTCGAGAGTGAGCCAAACTAATGAAAACATTGTTGGGGTAAAACCTAAAGGGAAAGACCTAGCACCAAATCCAATTTGCCATCTGATCTAACTTCTGGAGGCAGTCAAAATGATCCTTAGAATTCTTCCCTACCTTATTCCTGTGCTGAGATACAGGCTGCTCCAACCTGCTGTAAAAATGCTTGATTTCGAGAGTGAGCGAAACTAATGAAAACATTGTTGGGGTAAAACCTAAAGGGAAAGACCTAGCACCAAATCCAATTTGCCATCTGATCTAACTTCTGGAGGCAGTCAAAATGATCCTTAGAATTCTTCCCTACCTTATTCCTGTGCTGAGATACAGGCTGCTCCAACCTGCTGTAAAATGCTTGATTTCGAGAGTGAGCGAAACTAATGAAAACATTGTTGGGGTAAAACCTAAAGGGAAAGACCTAGCACCAAATCCAATTTGCCATCTGATCTAACTTCTGGAGGCAGTCAAAATGATCCTTAGAATTCTTCCCTACCTTATTCCTGTGCTGAGATACAGGCTGCTCCAACCTGCTGTAAAATGCTTGATTTCGAGAGTGAGCGAAACTAATGAAAACATTGTTGGGGTAAAACCTAAAGGGAAAGACCTAGCACCAAATCCAATTTGCCATCTGATCTAACTTCTGGAGGCAGTCAAAATGATCCTTAGAATTCTTCCCTACCTTATTCCTGTGCTGAGATACAGGCTGCTCCAACCTGCTGTAAAATGCTTGATTTCGAGAGTGAGCGAAACTAATGAAAACATTGTTGGGGTAAAACCTAAAGGGAAAGACCTAGCACCAAATCCAATTTGCCATCTGATCTAACTTCTGGAGGCAGTCAAAATGATCCTTAGAATTCTTCCCTACCTTATTCCTGTGCTGAGATACAGGCTGCTCCAACCTGCTGTAAAATGCTTGATTTCGAGAGTGATCGAAACTAATGAAAACATTGTTGGGGTAAAACCTAAAGGGAAAGACCTAGCACCAAATCCAATTTGCCATCTGATCTAACTTCTGGAGGCAGTCAAAATGATCCTTAGAATTCTTCCCTACCTTATTCCTGTGCTGAGATACAGGCTGCTCCAACCTGCTGTAAAATGCTTGATTTCGAGAGTGAGCGAAACTAATGAAAACATTGTTGGGGTAAAACCTAAAGGGAAAGACCTAGCACCAAATCCAATTTGCCATCTGATCTAACTTCTGGAGGCAGTCAAAATGAGTATTTGAATTCTTCCCTACCTTATTCCTGTGCTGAGATACAGGCTGCTCCAACCTGCTGTAAAATGCTTGATTTCGAGAGTGAGCGAAACTAATGAAAACATTGTTGGGGTAAAACCTAAAGGGAAAGACCTAGCACCAAATCCAATTTGCCATCTGATCTAACTTCTGGAGGCAGTCAAAATGAGCCTTAGAATTCTTCCCTACCTTATTCCTGTGCTGAGATACAGGCTGCTCCAACCTGCTGTAAAATGCTTGATTTCGAGAGTGAGCGAAACTAATGAAAACATTGTTGGGGTAAAACCTAAAGGGAAAGACCTAGCACCAAATCCAATTTGCCATCTGATCTAACTTCTGGAGGCAGTCAAAATGATCCTTAGAGTTCTTCCCTACCTTATTCCTGTGCTGAGATACAGGCTGCTCCAACCTGCTGTAAAATGCTTGATTTCGAGAGTGAGCGAAACTAATGAAAACATTGTTGGGGTAAAACCTAAAGGGAAAGACCTAGCACCAAATCCAATTTGCCATCTGATCTAACTTCTGGAGGCAGTCAAAATGAGCCTTAGAATTCTTCCCTACCTTATTCCTGTGCTGAGATACAGGCTGCTCCAACCTGCTGTAAAATGCTTGATTTCGAGAGTGAGCGAAACTAATGAAAACATTGTTGGGGTAAAACCTAAAGGGAAAGACCTAGCACCAAATCCAATTTGCCATCTGATCTAACTTCTGGAGGCAGTCAAAATGATCCTTAGAATTCTTCCCTACCTTATTCCTGTGCTGAGATACAGGCTGCTCCAACCTGCTGTAAAATGCTTGATTTCGAGAGTGAGCGAAACTAATGAAAACATTGTTGGGGTAAAACCTAAAGGGAAAGACCTAGCACCAAATCCAATTTGCCATCTGATCTAACTTCTGGAGGCAGTCAAAATGATCCTTAGAATTCTTCCCTACCTTATTCCTGTGCTGAGATACAGGCTGCTCCAACCTGCTGTAAAATGCTTGATTTCGAGAGTGAGCGAAACTAATGAAAACATTGTTGGGGTAAAACCTAAAGGGAAAGACCTAGCACCAAATCCAATTTGCCATCTGATCTAACTTCTGGAGGCAGTCAAAATGAGCCTTAGAATTCTTCCCTACCTTATTCCTGTGCTGAGATACAGGCTGCTCCAACCTGCTGTAAAATGCTTGATTTCGAGAGTGAGCGAAACTAATGAAAACATTGTTGGGGTAAAACCTAAAGGGAAAGACCTAGCACCAAATCCAATTTGCCATCTGATCTAACTTCTGGAGGCAGTCAAAATGATCCTTAGAATTCTTCCCTACCTTATTCCTGTGCTGAGATACAGGCTGCTCCAACCTGCTGTAAAATGCTTGATTTCGAGAGTGAGCGAAACTAATGAAAACATTGTTGGGGTAAAACCTAAAGGGAAAGACCTAGCACCAAATCCAATTTGCCATCTGATCTAACTTCTGGAGGCAGTCAAAATGAGTATTTGAATTCTTCCCTACCTTATTCCTGTGCTGAGATACAGGCTGCTCCAACCTGCTGTAAAATGCTTGATTTCGAGAGTGAGCGAAACTAATGAAAACATTGTTGGGGTAAAACCTAAAGGGAAAGACCTAGCACCAAATCCAATTTGCCATCTGATCTAACTTCTGGAGGCAGTCAAAATGATCCTTAGAATTCTTCCCTACCTTATTCCTGTGCTGAGATACAGGCTGCTCCAACCTGCTGTAAAATGCTTGATTTCGAGAGTGAGCGAAACTAATGAAAACATTGTTGGGGTAAAACCTAAAGGGAAAGACCTAGCACCAAATCCAATTTGCCATCTGATCTAACTTCTGGAGGCAGTCAAAATGAGCCTTAGAATTCTTCCCTACCTTATTCCTGTGCTGAGATACAGGCTGCTCCAACCTGCTGTAAAATGCTTGATTTCGAGAGTGAGCGAAACTAATGAAAACATTGTTGGGGTAAAACCTAAAGGGAAAGACCTAGCACCAAATCCAATTTGCCATCTGATCTAACTTCTGGAGGCAGTCAAAATGATCCTTAGAATTCTTCCCTACCTTATTCCTGTGCTGAGATACAGGCTGCTCCAACCTGCTGTAAAATGCTTGATTTCGAGAGTGAGCGAAACTAATGAAAACATTGTTGGGGTAAAACCTAAAGGGAAAGACCTAGCACCAAATCCAATTTGCCATCTGATCTAACTTCTGGAGGCAGTCAAAATGAGTATTTGAATTCTTCCCTACCTTATTCCTGTGCTGAGATACAGGCTGCTCCAACCTGCTGTAAAAATGCTTGATTTCGAGAGTGAGCGAAACTAATGAAAACATTGTTGGGGTAAAACCTAAAGGGAAAGACCTAGCACCAAATCCAATTTGCCATCTGATCTAACTTCTGGAGGCAGTCAAAATGATCCTTAGAATTCTTCCCTACCTTATTCCTGTGCTGAGATACAGGCTGCTCCAACCTGCTGTAAAATGCTTGATTTCGAGAGTGAGCGAAACTAATGAAAACATTGTTGGGGTAAAACCTAAAGGGAAAGACCTAGCACCAAATCCAATTTGCCATCTGATCTAACTTCTGGAGGCAGTCAAAATGATCCTTAGAATTCTTCCCTACCTTATTCCTGTGCTGAGATACAGGCTGCTCCAACCTGCTGTAAAATGCTTGATTTCGAGAGTGAGCGAAACTAATGAAAACATTGTTGGGGTAAAACCTAAAGGGAAAGACCTAGCACCAAATCCAATTTGCCATCTGATCTAACTTCTGGAGGCAGTCAAAATGATCCTTAGAATTCTTCCCTACCTTATTCCTGTGCTGAGATACAGGCTGCTCCAACCTGCTGTAAAATGCTTGATTTCGAGAGTGAGCGAAACTAATGAAAACATTGTTGGGGTAAAACCTAAAGGGAAAGACCTAGCACCAAATCCAATTTGCCATCTGATCTAACTTCTGGAGGCAGTCAAAATGATCCTTAGAATTCTTCCCTACCTTATTCCTGTGCTGAGATACAGGCTGCTCCAACCTGCTGTAAAATGCTTGATTTCGAGAGTGAGCGAAACTAATGAAAACATTGTTGGGGTAAAACCTAAAGGGAAAGACCTAGCACCAAATCCAATTTGCCATCTGATCTAACTTCTGGAGGCAGTCAAAATGAGTATTTGAATTCTTCCCTACCTTATTCCTGTGCTGAGATACAGGCTGCTCCAACCTGCTGTAAAATGCTTGATTTCGAGAGTGAGCGAAACTAATGAAAACATTGTTGGGGTAAAACCTAAAGGGAAAGACCTAGCACCAAATCCAATTTGCCAT
>NW_027144149.1:0-41374 GCF_026170545.1 Melanerpes formicivorus | reverse complement strand
CTGGAAGCCAGCTGAAGGATCTGAAGCCCTGGGAGGGAGCCAGCTAGGGGGGGGCTGAGGATGAGCTGAACCATTCCATGCTTGGCCTCCTTCAAGGCCTCCTCCACCCCAAACCATTCCATGCTTGGCCTCCTTCAAGGCCTCCTCCACCCCAAACCATTCCATGCTTGGCCTCCTTCAAGGTCTCCTCCACCCCAAACCATTCCATGCTTGGCCTCCTTCAAGGCCTTCTCCAACCCAAACCATTCCATGCTTGGCCTCCTTCAAGGCCTTCTCCAACCCAAACCATTCCATGCTGGCCTCCTTCAAGGTCTCCTCCAACCCAAACCATTCCATGCTTGGCCTCCTTCAAGGCCTTCTCCAACCCAAACCATTCCATGCTTGGCCTCCTTCAAGGTCTCCAACCCAAACCATTCCATGCTTGGCCTCCTTCAAGGTCTCCTCCAACCCAAACCATTCCATGCTTGGCCTCCTTCAAGGCCTCCTCCAACCCAAACCATTCCATGCTTGGCCTCCTTGAAGGCCTCCTCCAACCCAAACCATTCCATGCTTGGCCTCCTTCAAGGTCTGCTCCAACCCAAACCATTCCATGCTTGGCCTCCTCCACTCCTCTTCCTCCTCCTCCTCCTCTTCCTCTGCTGGCTGCAGGCCCCTGGGGAAGGGAAGTGGTGGCTGGAGGAGGAGGAGGAGGGAGGAAGAGGGGACTGGGGGAAGGGCTTTGGCCCCAGCTGCTTTCTCCTCCAGGCCGAGGTGGACCTCAGCTGCTCTCAATTAGCTTCTGGCTGGCAACCAAGAGGAGGAGGAGGAGGAGGAGGAGGAGGGAGGAAAGATCAGGAGGAGCTCCCAGCTGCTTTTGATGGGACCTCAAGTGCAGGTTGAGTGAGAAGCAGCCCTGAGGGCCTGGGCTGGCTCCTGGGTGGCTTCGGCTCCTTCCGGCCTCTCCTTTTCATCTGCTCCTCTTCCTCTCCCCCCTCCTCCTCCTCCTCCTCCTCCTCCTTCTTCTTTCCCCTCCACCATGTGGCTGAAATTAAGGACCTGCTGCTGTTGGGGGGGGAGGGAGGGAAAAGCTTGGAAGGGGTCAAGGAGTGGAGGGGGAAAAGGGAGGAGGAGGAGAAGGAGGACTGGGAATGGGTTGGGAGGGACCTGTGGAGGTCATCTGGGTCGAGATCTGTGACCCCCAGCAGGTTGCTGCCAGCTCCAGCAAGGTCAGAAGGACCTCTGGAGGTCATCTGGGTCGAGATCTGTGACCCCCAGCAGGTTGCTGCCAGCTCCAGCAAGGTCAGAAGGGACCTTGGAGGTCATCTGGGTCAAGATCTGTGACCCTCAGCAGGTTGCTGCCAGCTCCAGCAAGGTCAGAAGGACCTCTGGAGGTCATCTGGGTCAAGCTCTGTGACCCCCAGCAGGTTGCTGCCAGCTCCAGCAAGGTCAGAAGGGACCTTGGAGGTCATCTGGGTCAGGATCTGTGACCCCAAGCAGGTTGCTCCCAGCTCCAGCAAGGTCAGGAGGGACCTTGGAGGTCATCTGGGTCAGGATCTGTGACCCCCAGCAGGTTGCTGCCAGCTCCAGCAAGGTCAGAAGGGACCTTGGAGGTCATCTGGGTCAGGATCTGTGACCCCCAACAGGTTGCTCCCAGCTCCAGCAAGGTCAGAAGGGACCTTGGAGGTCATCTGGGTCAGGATCTGTGACCCCCAGCAGGTTGCTGCCAGCTCCAGCAAGGTCCAGAAGGACCTCTGGAGGTCATCTGGGTCAGGATCTGTGACCCCAAGCAGGTTGCTGCCAGCTCCAGCAAGGTCAGAAGGGACCTTGGAGGTCATCTGGGTCAAGCTCTGTGACCCCAAGCAGGTTGCTCCCAGCTCCAGCAAGGTCAGAAGGACCTCTGGAGGTCATCTGGGTCAAGCTCTGTGACCCCAAGCAGGTTGCTGCCAGCTCCAGCAAGGTCAGAAGGGACCTTGGAGGTCATCTGGGTCAAGCTCTGTGACCCCAAGCAGGTTGCTGCCAGCTCCAGCAAGGTCAGAAGGGACCTTGGAGGTCATCTGGGTCAGGATCTGTGACCCCCAGCAGGTTGCTGCCAGCTCCAGCAAGGTCAGAAGGACCTCTGGAGGTCATCTGGGTCAAGCTCTGTGACCCCCAGCAGGTTGCTGCCAGCTCCAGCAAGGTCAGAAGGGACCTTGGAGGTCATCTGGGTCAGGATCTGTGACCCCCAGCAGGTTGTTCACAGCTCCAGCAAGGTCAGAAGGGACCTTGGAGGTCATCTGGGTCAGGATCTGTGACCCCCAGCAGGTTGTTCACAGCTCCAGCAAGGTCAGAAGGACCTCTGGAGGTCATCTGGGTCAGGATCTGTGAGCCCAAGCAGGTTGCTCCCAGCTCCAGCAAGGTCAGAAGGGGACCTTGGAGGTCATCTGGGTCAAGCTCTGTGACCCCCAGCAGGTTGTTCACAGCTCCCTCAGCCTGCCCTGGAGTGGTTTGGGTTGGAAGGGACCTTGGAGGTCATCTGGGTCAAGCTCTGTGACCCCCAGCAGGTTGCTGCCAGCTCCAGCAAGGTCAGAAGGGACCTTGGAGGTCATCTGGGTCAAGCTCTGTGACCCCCAGCAGGTTGCTCCCAGTTCCAGCAAGGTCAGAAGGGACCTTGGAGGTCATCTGGGTCAAGCTCTGTGACCCCAAGCAGGTTGCTCCCAGCTCCCTCAGCCTGCCCTGGAGTGGTTTGGGTTGGAAGGGACCTTGGAGGTCATCTGGGTCAAGATCTGTGACCCCCAGCAGGTTGCTGCCAGCTCCAGCAAGGTCAAACGGACCTTGGAGGTCATCTGGGTCAGGATCTGTGACCCTCAACAGGTTGCTGCCAGCTCCAGCAAGGTCAGAAGGGACCTTGGAGGTCATCTGGGTCAAGCTCTGTGACCCCCAGCAGGTTGCTCCCAGCTCCAGCAAGGTCAGAAGGGACCTTGGAGGTCATCTGGGTCAAGATCTGTGACCCCCCAGCAGGTTGCTGCCAGCTCCAGCAAGGTCAGAAGGACCTCTGGAGGTCATCTGGGTCAAGCTCTGTGACCCTCAGCAGGTTGCTCCCAGCTCCAGCAAGGTCAGAAGGGACCTTGGAGGTCATCTGGGCCAAGCTCTGTGACCCCCAGCAGGTTGCTTCCAGCTCCAGCAAGGTCAGAAGGACCTCTGGAGGTCATCTGGGTCAAGATCTGTGACCCCCAGCAGGTTGCTGCCAGCTCCAGCAAGGTCAGAAGGACCTCTGGAGGTCATCTGGGTCAAGCTCTGTGACCCCCAGCAGGTTGCTCCCAGCTCCAGCAAGGTCAGAAGGGACCTTGGAGGTCAACATCTGTAATCCCAAGCAGGTTGCCCCCAGCTCCAGCAAGGTCAGAAGGGACCTTGGAGGTCATCTGGGTCAGAATCTGTGACCCCAAGCAGGTTGCTGCCAGCTCCAGCAAGGTCAGAAGGGACCTTGGAGGTCATCTGGGTCAGGATCTGTGACCCCCAGCAGGTTGCTGCCAGCTCCAGCAAGGTCAGAAGGGACCTTGGAGGTCATCTGGGTCAAGCTCTGTGACCCCCCAAGCAGGTTGCTCCCAGCTCCAGCAAGGTCAGAAGGACCTCTGGAGGTCATCTGGGTCAAGCTCTGTGACCCCAAGCAGGTTGCTGCCAGCTCCAGTAAGGTCAGAAGGGACCTTGGAGGTCATCTGGGTCAAGCTCTGTGACCCCAAGCAGGTTGCTCCCAGCTCCAGCAAGGTCAGAAGGGACCTTGGAGGTCATCTGGGTCAGGATCTGTGACCCCCAGCAGGTTGCTGCCAGCTCCAGCAAGGTCAGAAGGGACCTTGGAGGTCATCTGGGTCAGGATCTGTGACCCCCAGCAGGTTGCTCCCAGCTCCAGCAAGGTCAGAAGGGACCTTGGAGGTCATCTGGGTCAAGATCTGTGACCCCAAGCAGGTTGCTGCCAGCTCCAGCAAGGTCAGAAGGGACCTTGGAGGTCATCTGGGTCAGGATCTGTGACCCCAAGCAGGTTGCTGCCAGCTCCAGCAAGGTCAGAAGGGACCTTGGAGGTCATCTGGGTCAAGCTCTGTGACCCCAAGCAGGTTGCTCCCAGCTCCCTCAGCCTGCCCTGGAGTGGTTTGGGGTTGGAAGGGACCTCTGGAGGTCATCTGCTGTGGTCAAGTGGTGGAGTCCCCATGGCTGGAGGGGCTTCCAGAGCTGGTCATGGTTGAGGGGGGGAGATGTGCTGCTTGGTGAGGACCTTGTGCTGGCTGAAGGGCTTGGACTGGAGGCTCTTCCAGACCTCCTTCCCTCCCCTTCCCTGCTGCCATCCAGGAGGGGTAGGCTGGGAAGGAGGTTGAGGAGGGGGGAAGGAGGTTGAGGAGGGGGGAAGGAGGTTTGAGGAGGGGGGAAGGAGGTTGAGGAGGGGGGAAAGGGGTTGAGGAGGGGGGAAAGGGGTTGAGGAGGGGGGGAAAGGGGTTGAGGAGGGGGGAAAGGGGTTGAGGAGGGGGGAAAGGGGTTGAGGAGGGGGGAAAGGGGTTGAGGAGGGGGGAAGGAGGTTGAGGAGGGGGGAAGGAGGTTGAGGAGGGGGGAAGGAGGGTTGAGGAGGGGGGAAGGAGGTTGAGGAGGGGGGAAGGAGGTTTGAGGGGAGGAAAGAAGGAGAAGGTCTTGAGGGGAATGAAGGAGATCTTAGGGGGGAGATTCTGAGGGCATCAAAGGGCTTTTGGGGGAGGTAAAGAGATTTTGGGGGGGGGAAGAAGATTTGGGGGAGGAAAGGAGGTTTTAGCGGCACACAAGGAGATTTTGGGGGAGAAAAGGAAGGTTTGGGGGGAAAAAAAGGAGATTTTGAGGGGGGTTTGGGAGCGTGGGAGGGAGGAAGAGTTTTGGCGGGAAAAGAGGTTGTGGGGGGGGGGGAGGAGGTTGGGGGGGACAGGTTTGGAGGGGGGACAGAAAGGAGGTTTGGAGGGGGGACAGAAAGGAGGTTTCAGGGGGGACAGAAAGGAGGTTTAGGGGGGACAGAAAGGAGGTTTAGGGGGGACAGAAAGGAGGTTGGGAGGGGCTTGCAGCCTCCTCCTCTTCCTCCTCCTCATCTCCTCTCCCCCTCCACGAAGCTTTGTTGGTGGTCCAGGAGCTTTGAAGAGAGGTCCTGGCTGGAGCCCTGGGGAGGAAGCAGCCCAAGATGTGGCTTGCAATGTGCAGAGCTGCCGAGAGCAGCAGCAGCAGCCCTCAGCTCCTTCCCCTTTGGGGCTTGGAGAGGGGGGAAAAGGAGCTCTGGGGGCTGGGGGTTGGGCTTTAGGCTTCCCAAAGGACCTTTTTGGGGCTGGGGTTTGCCCTTTAGGCTTCCAAAAGGATCTTTCAGGGCTGGGTTTTGCTCTTCAGGCTTCCAAAAGGACCTTTTTGGGGCTGGGGGTTTGCCCTTTAGGCTTCCAAAAGGACCTTTTTGGGGCTGGGGGTTTGCCTTTTAGGGCTAAAAAAGGAGGTTTTGGGGCTGGGTTTTGCCTTTTAGGCTTCCAAAAGGCTCTTTTGGGGCTGGGGGTTTGCCTTTTGGGGCTAAAAAAGGACCTTTTAGGGCTGGGTTTTTGCCCTTCAGGCTTCCAAAAGGACCTTTTTGGGGCTGGGCTTTGCCCTTTAGGCTTCCAAAAGGACCTTTTGGGGCTGGGTTTTGCCTTTTAGGCTTCCAAAAGGATCTTTCAGGGCTGGGTTTTGCTCTTCAGGCTTCCAAAAGGCTCTTTTGGGACTGGGTTTTGCCTTTTAGGGCTAAAAAAGGAGGTTTTGGGGCTGGGTTTTGCTCTTCAGGCTTCCAAAAGGCTCTTTTGGGGCTGGGTTTTGCCTTTTAGGGCTAAAAAAAGGACCTTTTTGGGGCTGGGTTTTGCTCTTCAGGCTTCCCAAAGGACCTTTTTGGGGCTGGGTTTTGCCTTTTAGGGCTAAAAAAAGGACCTTTTGGGGCTGGGGTTTGCCTTTTAGGGCTAAAAAAGGAGGTTTTGGGGCTGGGTTTTTGCCCTTTAGGCTTCCAAAAGGACCTTTTGGGGCTGGGGTTTGCCCTTTAGGCTTCCAAAAGGACCTTTTAGGGCTGGGTTTTGCCCTTTAGGCTTCCAAAAGGACCTTTTTGGGGCTGGGGTTTGCCCTTTAGGCTTCCAATTTTTTTTTTTGGGGCTGGGTTTTGCTCTTTAGGCTTCCCAAAGGACCTTTTGGGGCTGGGTTTTGCTCTTCAGGCTTCCCAAAGGACCTTTTTGGGGCTGGGCTTTGCCTTTTAGGGCTAAAAAAGGAGGTTTTGGGGCTGGGTTTTGCTCTTCAGGCTTCCAAAAGGACCTTTTGGGGCTGGGGTTTGCCCTTTAGGCTTCCAAAAGGACCTTTTGGGGCTGGGTTTTGCTCTTCAGGCTTCCAAAAGGACCTTTTGGGGCTGGGGTTTGCCCTTTAGGCTTCCAAAAGGACCTTTTGGGGCTGGGTTTTGCTCTTCAGGCTTCCAAAAGGACCTTTTAGGGGCTGGGGTTTGCCCTTTAGGCTTCCAAAAGGACCTTTTGGGGCTGGGTTTTGCCTTTTAGGGCTAAAAAAGGACCTTTTAGGGCTGGGTTTTGCCTTTTGGGGCTAAAAAAGGACCTTTTAGGGCTGGGGTTTGCCTTTTAGGGCTAAAAAAACGACCTTTTAGGGCTGGGTTTTGCACTTTAGGCTTCCAAAAGGACCTTTTTAGGGCTGGGTTTTGCCTTTTAGGGCTAAAAAAGGACCTTTTAGGGCTGGGGTTTGCCTTTTAGGGCTAAAAAAGGAGGTTTTGGGGCTGGGGTTTGCCCTTTAGGGCTAAACCAGGAGGTTTTTGGGGCAGGTTTTCTCCTTCCAGGGCCCAACCCCAAGCTCCTCAGGGCCTTGTTTATCTGCTGGGAGGCAGCAGCCATCTGTCCCTCTGCTGCCTGCTCGCCTCCTGCCAGCCAGCCAAGAGCTTTTGGCCCTCCCTGCCTCCTCCCAAGCTGGAAAACCTCAAAGGGCTGAAGGAGTTTCTCCCCTCTCCCCCTTCCCTTCCTTTCAAAGCCTTCCAGCTCCTTTCCCCACTCCCCCCAGGAGCCCAAAGGGAGGCTTTGGGGCTGGGCTCTGTGTGTGTCGACTCCCAGCAGGGCAGGGCTGGGGTTTGCTCTCTGCTGGCGCTGCTTGGAGGGGACCTCGGCTGAGTTTTGTCTCCCCCCTCCCCGCAGGTCTATGCCCCCTCAGCCAGCACTGCCGACTACAATCGGGATTCCCCGGGTTACCCGACCTCCAAACCAGCAGCCAGCACTTTCCCCAGCTCCTTCTTCATGCAAGGTAAAGCCGCTGCGGGCACGGAAAGGCCTTCCCCCGGCCCCTTTGGCATGCAAATGAAGCTTGGGCTGGCCCTCTTGTGGCCCCATTGTGGCCTTCAAAGGCCTTCCTGGGAGGCAAACAGCTTGGCTGGGGGCTGGAGGGGGTGGGGGAGTCCCCAAAGGGGGGAGAGGAAGGTTTGGCCTGGAGGGGAGTGGAGGAGCTTCAAGGTCCCTTCTAAGCCAACCTCTTCCCAGCCCCTTGGAGCTCCCTCCCAGCCCCTTGGAGCTCCGTCCCTGCTCCCTAGAGCTCCTTCCCTGCCCTTGGAGCTCCCTCCCAGCCCCTTGGAGCTCCCTCCCTGCTCCCTGGAGCTCCCTCCCTGCTCCCTTGGAGCTCCCTCCCTGCTCCCTGGAGCTCCCTCCCAGCCCCTTGGAGCTCCCTCCCAGCCCCTTGGAGCTCCCTCCCAGCCCCTTGGAGCTCCCTCCCTGCTCCCTGGAGCTCCCTCCCTGCCCCTTGGAGCTCCCTCCCAGCCCCTTCCCAGCCCCTTGGAGCTCCCTCCCAGCCCCTTGGAGCTCCCTCCCAGCCCCTTGGAGCTCCTTCCCTGCTCTTGGAGCTCCTTCCCAGCCCCTTGGAGCTCCCTCCCAGCCCCTTGGAGCTCCCTCCCTGCCCCTTGGAGCTCCCTCCCTGCCCCTTGGAGCTCCCTCCCTGCTCCCTGGAGCTCCCTCCCAGCCCCTTGGAGCTCCCTCCCAGCCCCTTGGAGCTCCCTCCCAGCCCCTTGGAGCTCCTTCCCTGCCCCTTGGAGCTCCTTCCCTGCCCTTGGAGCTCCCTCCCAGCCCCTTGGAGCTCCCTCCCAGCCCCTTGGAGCTCCCTCCCAGCCCCTTGGAGCTCCCTCCCAGCCCCTTGGAGCTCCCTCCCACCCCATCCCATGCCCTTGAAGCCTGGACCTTGAGGTCCTTGGGGGGCTAAGGGTTGGGTGGAGATCCAAGGCCACCCTTGGAGCTCCCTCCCAGCCCCTTCCCTGCCCTTGGAGCTCCCTCCCAGCCCCTTCCCTGCCCCTGGGGCTCCCTCCCAGCCCCTTCCCTGCCCCTGGGGCTCCCTCCCTGCCCCTTCCCTGCCCTTGGAGCTCCCTCCCAGCCCTCCCCTGCCCCTGAAGCCTGGACCTTGCGGGGCTAGGGCTTGGGTGGAGATCCAAGCCCCCCCCTTGGAGGTCCCCCAGGGATGGTTGCCCTCTTTGCCTTGCAGATGGCCATCACAGCAGTGACCCATGGAGCTCCTCCAGTGGGATGAACCAGCCTGGCTATGGGGGGATGTTGGGCAACTCCTCTCACATCCCCCAGTCCAGCAGCTACTGCAGCCTGCACCCTCACGACCGCTTGGTGAGACCCCCCGGGGCGAGGGCACCCCAGGGTGGGTGGGGATGGGCCAAGGTTGGGTCTTGATGGCCCAAGGTTGGGTAGGGATGGGCCAAGGTTGGGTCTTGATGGGCCAAGGTTGGGTGGGGATGGGCCAAGGTTGGGTGGAGATGGGCCAAGGTTGGGTGGGGATGGGCCAAGGATGGGTAGGGATGGCCCAAGGTTGGGTGGGGATGGCCCAAGGTTGGGTGGAGATGGTCAGAGGTTGGGTAGAGATGGTCCAGGGTTGGGTAGGGATGGGCCAAGGTTGGGTCTTGATGGCCCAAGGATGGGTAGGGATGGCCAAGGTTGGGTAGGGGTGGCCCAAGGTTGGGTAGGGATGGGCCAAGGTTGGGTGGAGATGGTCCAAGGTTGGGTAGGGATGGGCCAAGGTTGGGTAGGGATGGGCCAAGGTTGGGTGGAGATGGTCAGAGGTTGGGTAGAGATGGTCCAAGGTTGGGTGGGGATGGCCCAAGGTTGAGTGGAGATGGTCAGAGGTTGGGTAGGGATGGCCAAGGTTGGGTGGGGATGGCCAAGGTTGAGTGGAGATGGTCAAAGGTTGAGTGGAGATGGTCAAAGGTTGGGTGGGGATGGGCCAAGGTTGGGTAGGGATGGCCAAGGTTGAGTGGAGATGGTCAGAGGTTGGGTAGAGATGGTCCAAGGTTGGGTGGGGATGGCCCAAGGTTTAGTGGAGATGGTCAAAGGTTGAGTAGGGATGGGCCAAGGTTGGGTGGGGATGGCCCAAGGTTTAGTGGAGATGGTCAGAGGTTGGGTAGGGATGGGCCAAGGTTGGGTAGGGATGGCCAAGGTTGAGTGGAGATGGTCAGAGGTTGGGTAGGGATGGCCAAGGTTGGGTAGGGATGGCCAAGGTTGAGTGGAGATGGTCAGAGGTTGGGTAGGGATGGGCCAAGGTTGGGTCTAGATGGCCCAAGGTTGGGTAGGGATGGGCCAAGGTTGGGTGGAGATGGCCCAAGGTTGGGTAGGGATGGCCAAGGTTGGGTGGAGGTGGTCAAGGTTGGGTAGGGATGGGCCAAGGTTGGGTAGGGATGGGCCAAGGTTGGGTGGAGATGGTCAGAGGTTGGGTAGGGATGGCCAAGGGTGGGTAGGGATGGCCAAGGTTGGGTGGGGATGGCCCAAGGTTGAGTGGAGATGGTCCAAGGTTGGGTCTTGATGGCCCAAGGTTGGGTAGGGATGGCCAAGGTTGGGTCTAGATGGCCCAAGGTTGGGTAGGGATGGCCCAAGGTTGGGTAGGGATGGGCCAAGGTTGGGTGGAGATGGCCCAAGGTTGGGTAGGGATGGGCCAAGGTTGGGTGGAGATGGTCAGAGGTTGGGTAGAGATGGTCCAAGGTTGGGTGGGGATGGCCCAAGGTTGAGTGGAGATGGTCAGAGGTTGGGTAGGGATGGCCAAGGTTGGGTAGGGATGGGCCAAGGTTGGGTAGGGATGGCCCAAGGTTGAGTGGAAATGGCCCAAGGTTGGGTAGGGATGGGCCAAGGTTGGGTAGGGATAGCCAAAGTTGAGTGGAGATGGTCAAAGGTTGGGTGGGGATGGCCCAAGGTTGGGTAGGGATGGGCCAAGGTTGGGTGGGGATGGCCCAAGGTTGGGTAGGGATGGCCCAAGGTTGGGTGGGGATGGCCCAAGGTTGGGTCTTGATGGCCCAAGGATGGGTAGGGATGGCCAAGGTTGGGTGGAGATGGTCCAAGGTTGGGTGGGGATGGCCCAAGGTTGGGTGGAGATGGCCCAAGGTTGGGTGGGGATGGCCCAAGGTTGGGTAGGGATGGGCCAAGGTTGGGTGGGGATGGCCCAAGGTTGGGTAGGGATGGCCCAAGGTTGGGTGGGGATGGCCCAAGGTTGGGTCTTGATGGCCCAAGGATGGGTAGGGATGGCCAAGGTTGGGTGGAGATGGTCCAAGGTTGGGTGGGGATGGCCCAAGGTTGAGTGGAGATGGTCAGAGGTTGGGTAGGGATGGCCAAGGTTGGGTAGGGATGGCCAAGGTTGAGTGGAGATGGTCAAAGGTTGAGTAGGGATGGGCCAAGGTTGGGTGGGGATGGTCAAAGGTTGAGTAGGGATGGGCCAAGGTTGGGTGGGGATGGGCCAAGGTTGGGTAGGGATGGCCCAAGGTTGAGTGGAGATGGTCAGAGGTTGGGTAGGGATGGCCAAGGTTGAGTGGAGATGGTCAGAGGTTGGGTAGGGATGGCCAAGGTTGAGTGGAGATGGTGAAAGGTTGAGTAGGGATGGGCCAAGGTTGGGTGGAGATGGCCCAAGGTTGAGTGGAGATGGTCAGAGGTTGGGTAGAGATGGTCCAGGGTTGGGTGGAGATGGCCCAAGGTTGGGTCTTGATGGCCCAAGGATGGGTAGGGATGGGCCAAGGTTGAGTGGAGATGGGCCAAGGATGGGTAGAGATGGGCCAAGGTTGGGTAGGGATGGGCCAAGGTTGGGTCTTGATGGCCAAGGTTGGGTGGGGATGGGCCAAGGTTGGGTAGGGATGGGCCAAGGTTGAGTGGAGATGGTCAGAGTTTGGGTCTTGATGGGCCAAGGTTGGGTCTTGATGGGCCAAGGTTGGGTCTTGATGGCCCAAGGTTGGGTAGGGATGGGCCAAGGTTGGGTGGAGATGGTCCAAGGTTGGGTGGGGATGGCCCAAGGTTGAGTGGAGATGGTCAAAGGTTGAGTAGGGATGGGCCAAGGTTGAGTGGAGATGGTCAGAGGTTGGGTAGGGATGGCCAAGGTTGAGTGGAGATGGTCAGAGGTTGGGTAGGGATGGCCAAGGTTGAGTAGGGATGGCCAAGGTTGGGTAGGGATGGCCAAGGTTGAGTGGGGATGGGCCAAGGTTGGGTAGGGATGGCCCAAGGTTGAGTGGAGATGGTCAGAGTTTGGGTCTTGATGGCCCAAGGTTGGGTGGGGATGGGCCAAGGTTGGGTCTTGATGGCCCAAGGATGGGTAGGGATGGCCAAGGTTGGGTAGGGATGGGCCAAGGTTGGGTGGAGATGGCCCAAGGTTGGGTGGGGATGGACCGAGGTTGAGTGGAGATGGTCAGAGGTTGGGTAGGGATGGGCCAAGGTTGGGTCTTGATGGCCCAACGTTGGGTCTTGATGGGCCAAGGTTGGGTTGAAGGCAGCTCCCAAGCCGAGCAGCAGCTTCCCAGCCGGTTTTGGGGCAACCTTCTCCCCGGGCTTGGTGGCCCAAGGTGGGGCAGCTGGGGGGCAGCTGGAGGGCAGCACTGAAAGGTCTCCCTCTCGTGGTTGTCCTGCCTGGCAGAGCTACCCATCCCACTCCTCAGCAGACATCACCTCAAGTCTTCCTCCGATGTCCACCTTCCACCGCGGCGGCGCCAACCACTACAGCAACTCCTCCTGCACCCCCCCCGCCAACGGCACCGAGGCCATCATGGGTGAGTGCAGGGCCTGCCCCCTCCCTGGGGCTGGCTTGCTTGGAGGAGACCTTCAAGAAGTTCAACCAGCAGCCCAGCAGCTCCATGGCCATCAACCAGTAGAGGTAGGAAGGTTGGAGAAGGCCTTCGAGGTCAACCAGCAGCCCAACAGCTCCATGGTTGAGTTAGGAAGGTTGGAGAAGGCCTTGAAGGTCATCAAGGCCAACCAGCAGCCCAACAGCTCCATGGTTGAGTTAGGAAGGTTGGAGAAGGCCTTGAAGGTCTTCAAGGCCAACCAGCAGCACAACAGCTCCATGGCCATCAAACAGTAGAGGTAGGAAGGTTGGAGAAGGTCTTCAAGGTCATCAAGGCCAACCAGCAGCCCAACAGCTCCATGGTTGAGTTAGGAAGGTTGGAGAAGGCCTTGAAGGTCATCAAGGCCAACCAGCAGCCCAACAGCTCCATGGTTGAGTTAGGAAAGTTGGAGAAGGCCTTGAAGGTCTTCAAGGCCAACCAGCAACACAACAGCTCCATGGCCATCAAACAGTAGAGGTAGGAAGGTTGGAGAAGGTCTTCAAGGTCAACCAGCAGCCCAACAGCTCCATGGTTGAGTTAGGAAGGTTGGAGAAGGCCTTGAAGGTCATCAAGGCCAACCAGCAGCCCAACAGCTCCATGGTTGAGTTAGAAAGGTTGGAGAAGACCTTGAAGGTCATCAAGGCCAAGCAGTAGCCCAACAGCTCCATGGTTGAGTTAGAAAGGTTGGAGAAGACCTTGAAGGTCATCAAGGCCAAGCAGTAGCCCAACAGCTCCATGGTTGAGTTAGGAAAGTTGGAGAAGGCCTTGAAGGTCATCAACTCCAACCAGCAGCCCAACAGCTCCATGGTTGAGTTAGGAAGGTTGGAGAAGGCCTTCAAGATCATCAGGTCCAACCTCAACCTTTCCTACTTCAACTCCTTGATGGCCACCAAGGTTGGGGACCCACAAGTCCAACCTCAACTCCTTGATGGCCACCAAGGTTTGGACTCCAAGAGGTCCAACCTCAACCTTTCCTACCTCAACTCTTTGGTGGCCACCAAGGTCTTAGCCCAAGTTAGGAGACCCAGAACTCCAACCTCAACTCTTTGATGGCCACCAAGGGTTGGACTCCAGGAGGTCCAACCTCAACCTTTCCTACCTCAACTCTTTGCTGGCCACCAAGGGTTGGAGTCCAAGAGGTCCAACCTCAACCTTTCCAACCTCAACTCCTTGATGGCCACCAAGGTCTTTACCCAAGTTAGGAGACCCAGAACTCCAACCTCAACTCCTTGATGGCCACCAAGGTTTGGAGACCAAGAGGTCCAACCTCAACCTTTCCAACCTCAACTCTTTGGTGGCCACCAAGGTCTTAGCCCAAGTTAGGAGACCCAGAACTCCAACCTCAACTCTTTGATGGCCACCAAGGTTTGGATTCCAGGAGGTCCAACCTCAACCTTTCCTACCTCAACTCCTTGATGGCTACCAAGGTCTTTACCCAAGTTAGGAGACCCAGAACTCCAACCTCAACTCCTTGATGGCCACCAAGGTTTGGACTCCAAGAGGTCCAACCTCAACCTTTCCAACCTCAACTCTTTGGTGGCCACCAAGGTCTTAGCCCAAGTTAGGAGACCCAGAACTCCAACCTCAACTCTTTGATGGCCACCAAGGTTTGGACTCCAAGAGGTCCAACCTCAACCTTTCCAACCTCAACTCTTTGATGGCCACCAAGGGTTGGACTCCAAGAGGTCCAACTTCAACCTTTCCAACCTCAACTCTTTGCTGGCCACCAAGGGTTGGAGTCCAAGAGGTCCAACCTCAACCTTTCCAACCTCAACTCTTTGGTGGCCACCAAGGTCTTAGCCCAAGTTAGGAGACCCAGAACTCCAACCTCAACTCCTTGATGGCCACCAAGGGTTGGAGTCCAAGAGGTCCAACCTCAACCTTTCCAACCTCAACCTTTCCTACCTCAACTCCTTGATGGCCACCAAGGTTTGGACTCCAAGAGGTCCAGCCTCAACCTTTCCAACATCAACTCTTTGATGGCCACCAAGGGTTGGAGTCCAGGAGGTCCAACCTCAACCTTTCCTACCTCAACTCTTTGATGGCCACCAAGGGTTGGAGTCCAAGAGGTCCAACCTCAACCTTTCCTACCTCAACTCTTTGGTGGCCACCAAGGTCTTAGCCCAAGTTAGGAGACCCAGAACTCCAACCTCAACTCTTTGATGGCCACCAAGGTTTGGACTCCAAGAGGTCCAACCTCAACCTTTCCTACCTCAACTCTTTGGTGGCCACCAAGGTCTTAGCCCAAGTTAGGAGACCCAGAACTCCAACCTCAACTCTTTGATGGCCACCAAGGGTTGGAGTCCAAGAGGTCCAACCTTAACCTTTCCAACCTCAACCTTTCCTACCTCAACTCCTTGATGGCCACCAAGGTTTGGACTCCAAGAGGTCCAACCTCAACCTTTCCAACCTCAACCTTTCCTACCTCAACTCCTTGATGGCCACCAAGGTTTGGACTCCAAGAGGTCCAACCTCAACCTTTCCTACCTCAACCTTTCCAACCTCAACTCCTTGATGGCCACCAAGGTCTCAGCCCAGCTCAGGAGCTCAGCTGAGGAGAAGTGGCCCCGACCAAGGACCTCCTGGGGGGGGCTTTTTGGGGGTGGCTTTGCCTTCTTCTGCTTCACCTCTTGCCCTTCCCTCCTGCTCTGTCTCTCCTGGCCCAGCCCCCCGAGGAAGTGGCGCAGGAGGCAGCTCGCAGACCGGCGACGCCCTGGGCAAAGCCCTCGCCTCAGTAAGGCCTAACCCCTTCTGCCTCCCTCCCCCCTACCCCTTTGGCATCCCCCTGAAGCTTGGGAGGGAGGGGAGGGATCTGCTCCCACGAGGTCCTCACCCACCCCCCCTCATCCCACTCCCCCCCAGGAGCTCCTTGCCCCAAGCAGCTGTCCCAACCCCCCTTCCCCCGACGGCCACCTTCAGGAAGCCCTTAGGGAGGTCCCCAGGAGCTTTGTGTCCTCTCCCCACCCCCTCCAGGAGCTCAAAGGTCAGCAGAGCTTAGGCTTGGCCTCCACCCCCCCAGGCCAGGTGACCTTCAGCTTCCTGGGAGCTTCCACCTTCTTCCAGGCCTCTCCTTCCCCCTGGGCCTTGGCTGATGTGCAGGCAGCAGCTCCCCACCCTCGGGGGGGGGTTGGATGGAGGCGGTTGGGGCAGAGCGGCTTCCAAGGAGGACTTTGGGGGGGCAGGGAGTGGGGAAGGGGCTGTGGGCTTTGAGGTGCTGCTGGGAGAGCCTGAAGAGTTCTCCCTCCCCCCCCCCAAGCAAGCTCCCAAGGGTTGAGGGGAAGCTGGGTGGAAGGTTCCAAAGGTGAGGAGGGGGGGAAAGGAGGCCAGGGAGGGAGGGGGAGGTCTGGCAGGGGGCAGGGGAAGTGCCAGGGAGGTGCAGGCCAAAGCCAAGCAAGGGCCAAGTCAAGGCAGGGAGAAGTCAGGCAGGTTGATCCCAGGTTGATCCCACGTTAATCCCAGGTTGATCCCAAGTTAATCCTAGGTTGATCCCACGTTAATCCCAGGTTGATCCCACTTTAATCCCAGGTTGATCCCACGTTAATCCCAGGTCAAACCCAGGTTAAACCCAAGGCAAACCCAGGTTCATCCCAGGTTCATCCCAGGTTCATCCCAGGTTCATCCCAAGTTCAACCCAAGTTCAACCCAAATCCACCCAAGATTGAGCCAAACTTAATCCAGATTTACCCCCAGCTCAATCCCAACTCAATCCCCAACTCAATCCCAACCTTAATCCAACCTTACCCCAGGTTTAATCCCCAATTCAATCCCACACTCAGCCCAACCTCGGCCCACACTCAGCCCAACCTCGGCCCACACTCAGCCCAAATTAGAACTAAACTAATCCTAAATTAGAACTAAAGTTGAGACACACTTGAGACAAAATTCAACTAACATCCAGGTGAAGGTCAGCCTAAATCCAGGTAAAGTTCAGACTAACTTCAGACCAAATCCAACCCAGACTCAGCCTAAATTCAGACCAAACCCAACCCAGACTCAGACTAAATTCAGACCGAATCCATCCCAGACTCAGACTAAATTCAGTCCAAATCCAGCCCAGACTGAGGCCAAATCCAGCCCAGACTGAGGCCAAATCCAGCCCAGACTGAGGCCAAATCCAGCCCAGACTCAGACTAGACTGAGGCCAAATCCAGCCCAGACTGAGGCCAAATCCAGCCCAGACTGAGGCCAAATCCAGCCCAGACTGAGGCCAAATCCAGCCCAGACTGAGGCCAAATCCAGCCCAGACTCAGACTAGACTGAGGCCAAATCCAGCCCAGACTCAGACTAGACTGAGGCCAAATCCATCCCAGACTCAGACTAAATTCAGGCCAAATCCATCCCAGACTCAGCCTAAATTCAGACCTAATCCAACCCAGCCTCAGACCTAATCCATCCCAGACTCAGCCTAAATTCAGACCAAATCCAACCCAGCCTCAGCCTAAACTCAGGCCAAATCCAATCCAGACTCAGACCTAATCCAACCCAGACTCAGCCTAAATTCAGGCCAAATCCAACCCAGACTGAGGCCAAATCCAACCCAGCCTCAGCCTAAATTCAGACCAAATCCAACCCCAACTCAGGCCAAATCCTACCCAGCCTCAGCATAAACTCAGACCTAATCCAGCCCAGACTGAGGCCAAATCCAGCCCAGACTCAGACTAAACTCAGTCCAAATCCAACCCAGACTCAGTCCAAATCCAACCCAGACTCAGTCCAAATCCAACCCAGCCTCAGCCTAAATTCAGACCGAATCCAACCCAGACTCAGACTAAATTCAGACCGAATCCAACCCAGACTCAGCCTAAATTCAGACCAAATCCAACCCAGACTCAGACTAAATTCAGACCAAATCCAACCCAGACTCAGCCTAAATTCAGACCAAATCCAACCCAGACTCAGCCTAAATTCAGACCTAATCCAGCCCAGACTGAGGCCAAATCCAGCCCAGACTCAGACTAAACTCAGTCCAAATCCAACCCAGACTCAGTCCAAATCCAACCCAGCCTCAGCCTAAATTCAGACCAAATCCTACCCAGACTGAGACCTAATCCAACCCAGACTCAGACTAAATTCAGTTCAAATCCAACCCAGCCTCAGCCTAAATTCAGGCCAAATCCAACCCAGTCTCAGCTTAAATTCAGGCCAAATCCAACCCAGCCTCAGCTTAAATTCAGGCCAAACCCAACCCAGATTCAGCCTAAATTCAGTCCTAATCCAACCCAGCCTCAGCCTAAATTCAGACCAAATCCAACCCAGCCTCAGACCAAATCCAAGCCAGCCTCAGACCAAATCCAACCCAACCTCAGCCTAAATTCAGACCAAATCCAACCCGGACTCAACCTAAATTCAGGCCAAATCCAATCCGGACTCAGCCTAAATTCAGTCCAAATCCAACCCAGACTGAGGCCAAATCCAACCCAGACTCAGACTAAATCCAGGCCAAATCCAACCCCAACTCAGGCCAAATCCTACCCAGCCTCAGCCTAAACTCAGACCTAATCCAGCCCAGACTCAGGCCAAATCCAGCCCAGACTCAGACTAAATTCAGTTCAAATCCAACCCAGCCTCAGCCTAAATTCAGACCAAATCCAACCCAGACTCAGACCTAATCCAACCCAGACTCAGCCTAAATTCAGACCAAATCCAACCCAGACTGAGACCAAATCCAACCCAGCCTCAGCCTAAATTCAGACCAAATCCAACCCCAACTCAGGCCAAATCCTACCCAGCCTCAGCATAAACTCAGACCTAATCCAGCCCAGACTGAGGCCAAATCCAGCCCAGACTCAGACTAAACTCAGTCCAAATCCAACCCAGACTCAGTCCAAATCCAACCCAGCCTCAGCCTAAATTCAGACCAAATCCAACCCAGACTGAGACCTAATCCAACCCAGCCTCAGCCTAAATTCAGTCCAAATCCAACCCAGACTCAGCCTAAATTCAGACCTAATCCAACCCAGACTCAGACCTAATCCAACCCAGCCTCAGCCTAGACTCAGACCTAATCCAACCCAGACTCAGACCTAATCCAACCCAGACTCAGACCTAATCCAACCCAGACTCAGACCTAATCCAACCCAGACTCAGACCTAATCCAACCCAGACTCAGCTTAAATTCAGGCCAAATCCAACCCAGACTCAGACCTAGTCCAACCCAGTCTCAGCCTAAACTCAGGCCAAATCCAACCCAGACTCAGCCTAAATTCAGTCCAAACCCAACCCAGACTGAGGCCAAATCCAACCCAGCCTCAGCCTAAATTCAGACCGAATCCAACCCAGACTCAGCCCAAATTTAGACCAAATCCAACCCAGACTGAGGCCAAATTTAGACCAAATCCAGCCCAGACTGAGGCCTAATCCAGCCCAGACTGAGACCAAATCCAGCCCAGACTCAGCCCAGACTGAGACCAAATCCAGCCCAGACTCAGCCCAGACTGAGACCAAATCCAGCCCAGACTCAGCCCAGACTGAGACCAAATCCAGCCCAGACTCAGCCCAGACTGAGACCAAATCCAGCCCAGACTCAGCCCAGACTGAGACCAAATCCAGCCCAGACTCAGCCCAGACTGAGACCAAATCCAGCCCAGACTCAGCCCAGACTGAGACCAAATCCAGCCCAGACTCAGCCCAGACTCAGCCCAAATCCAACCCAGACTCAGCCTAAACTCAGACCAAATCCAGCCCAGCCTCAGCCTAAATTCAGACCAAATCCAACCCTGATTCTGTCCAAATCCAACCCAGACTCAGCCTAAATTCAGACCAAATCCAACCCAGACTGAGGCCAAATTTAGACCAAATCCAGCCCAGACTGAGGCCTAATCCAGCCCAGACTCAGACCAAATCCAGCCCAGACTCAGCCCAGACTGAGACCAAATCCAGCCCAGACTCAGCCCAGACTGAGACCAAATCCAGCCCAGACTCAGCCCAGACTGAGACCAAATCCAGCCCAGACTCAGCCCAAATCCAACCCAGACTCAGCCCAGACTCAGCCCAAATCCAACCCAGACTCAGCCTAAACTCAGACCAAATCCAACCCTGATTCTGTCCAAATCCAACCCAGCCTCAGCCTAAATTCAGACCAAATCCAACCCTGATTCTGCCCAAATCCCACCCAGCTCCAGCCTAAATTCAGCCAAACCCCAGTTAGGCTTCAGCCCCTCCCCAGGCAGCTCCCAGCCCAGCCCCAGGGCCTCCCTTAGCATCTCCAAGCAGCCCTCCCCCCAGCTGCTGAGCCCTCAGAGCCTCTGCCCAGGCCCAGCCTGCTGCAGGCCCTCAGGTTGCCTTCTTCTGCCCTGGAGAGGCCTCAGGAGGTTGAGGGAGCGAAGGGCTGGAGGAGAAGGCCTCCAGCTAGGAGGTGCTTGGGGGAGGACTCCTTGGTGTGTTGGGGGAGGACTCCTTGGTGGTTTTGGGGGGGGGGATCAGGGGGGGGGAGAGGGTTGGGGAGGTTGTGCTTTGTGCCTGGGGGGGAAGATTAATTGTCCCTTCATCTCTTGAAGATCTATTCTCCAGACCACACCAACAACAGCTTTTCCTCCAACCCTTCAACTCCTGTGGGGTCTCCCCCTTCTCTCTCAGGTATTGTGGCTCGCTTCTAACTTCCTTGTTTTACTCCACAGTGCAGGGAGGGGGCTGAGGAAACAGCTCAGGAGCTTCCCAGCTCCCTGCTGGCCTCCCAGGGAGCTGTAGGTTCCATAAGGTCTTGGAGGAGGAAACATCTCAGGAGCTTCTCAGCCTCCCATGGAGCTGTAGGTTCCATAAGGTCTTGGAGGAGAAACATCTCAGGAGCTTCTCAGCCTCCCATGGAGGTGTAGGTTCCATAAGGTCTTGGAGGAGGAAACATCTCAGGAGCTTCTCAGCCTCCCATGGAGCTGTAGGCTCCATAAGGTCTTGGAGGAGAAACATCTCAGCTCCATGGAGGTAGGTTGAGGAAGGTCTTGGAGGAGGAAACATCTCAGGAGCTTCTCAGCCTCCCATGGAGGTGTAGGTTCCATAAGGTCTTGGAGGAGAAACATCTCAGCTCCATGGAGGTGTAGGTTCCATAAGGTCTTGGAGGAGAAACATCTCAGCTCCATGGAGGTGTAGGTTGAGGAAGGTCTTGGAGGAGGAAACATCTCAGGAGCTTCTCAGCCTCCCATGGAGCTGTAGGTTCCATAAGGTCTTGGAGGAGGAAACATCTGAGCTCCATGGAGGTGTAGGTTGAGGAAGGTCCTTGGAGGAGGAAACATCTCAGGAGCATCTCAGCCTCCCATGGAGCTGTAGGCTCCATAAGGTCTTGGAGGAGAAACATCTCAGGAGCTTCTCAGCCTCCCATGGAGCTGTAGGTTCCATAAGGTCTTGGAGGAGGAAACATCTCAGGAGCTTCTCAGCCTCCCATGGAGGTGTAGGCTCCTTAAGGTCTTGGAGGAGAAACATCTCAGGAGCTTCTCAGCCTCCCATGGAGCTGTAGGCTCCATAAGGTCTTGGAGGAGGAAACATCTCAGCTCCATGGAGGTGGAGGTTCCAAAGGTCCTTGGAGGAGGAAGCATCTCAGGAGCTTCTCAGCCTCCCATGGAGCTGTAGGTTGAGGAAGGTCTTGGAGGAGGAAACATCTCAGGAGCTTCTCAGCCTCCCATGGAGGTAGGTTGAGGAAGGTCTTGGAGGAGAAACATCTCAGCTCCATGGAGGTGTAGGTTGAGGAAGGTCTTGGAGGAGGAAACATCTCAGGAGCTTCTCAGCCTCCCATAGAGGTAGGTTGAGGAAGGTCTTGGAGGAGGAAACATCTCAGGAGCTTCTCAGCCTCCCATGGAGCTGTAGGTTCCATAAGGTCTTGGAGGAGAAACATCTCAGCTCCATGGAGGTGTAGGTTGAGGAAGGTCTTGGAGGAGAAACATCTCAGGAGCTTCTCAGCCTCCCATGGAGGTGTAGGTTGAGGAAGGTCTTGGAGGAGAAACATCTCAGCTCCATGGAGGTGTAGGTTCCATAGGTCCTTGGAGGAGGAAACATCTCAGGAGCTTCTCAGCCTCCCATGGAGGTAGGTTGAGGAAGATCTTGGAGGAGGAAACATCTCAGGAGCTTCTCAGTCTCCCATGGAGGTGTAGGCTCCATAAGGTCTTGGAGGAGAAACATCTCAGGAGCTTCTCAGCCTCCCATGGAGCTGTAGGCTCCATAAGGTCTTGGAGGAGAAACATCTCAGCTCCATGGAGGTGTAGGTTCCATAGGTCCTTGGAGGAGGAAACATCTCAGGAGCTTCTCAGTCTCCCATGGAGGTGTAGGTTGAGGAAGGTCTTGGAGGAGGAAACATCTCAGGAGCTTCCCAGCTCCATGGTTGGAGGTTCCTCTACTTCTAGAAGGTCCCAGGAGGACCTTAGGCAGCTTCTAGCTGGGACTTCTGGACCTTCTCCAGCTCTTTGCCCTGAGTTCCTCCCAGGACCTTCTGGGAAGCCCTTTGAGGAACATCTCGAACCTCTTTGAGGACCTTCTTGAACTCCTCTGAGGTTCTCCTTGAAGCCCTCTGAGGAACATCTTGAAGGCCTCTTGAGGACCTTCTTGAACTCCTCTGAGGCTCTTCTTGGAGCCCTCTGAGGCTCTTCTTGAAGGCCTCTTGAGGACCTTCTTGAAGGCCTCTTGAGTACCTTCTTGAACCTCTTAGAGGAACATCTTGGAGCCCTCTGAGGAACATCTTGAAGCCCTCTTGAGGACCTTCTTGAACCCTTCTAAGGTTCTTCTTGAACCTCTTTGAGGACCTTCTTGAAGGCCTCTTGAGGACCTTCTTGAACTCCTCTGAGGCTCTTCTTGGAGCCCTCTGAGGAACATCTTGAAGGCCTCTTGAGGACCTTCTTGAACCCTTCTGAGGTTCTTCTTGGAGCCCTTTGAGGACCTTCTTGAAGGCCTCTTGACCTTCTTGAACCCTTCTGAGGCTCTTGAAGGCCTCTTGAGGACCTTCTTGAACCCTTCTGAGGCTCTTCTTGAAGGCCTCTTGAGGACTTTCTTGAACCCTTCTAAGGTTCTTCTTGAACCTCTTTGAGGACCTTCTTGAAGGCCTCTTGAGGACCTTCTTGAACCCTTCTGAGGTTCTTCTTGGAGCCCTTTGAGGACCTTCTTGAAGGCCTCTTGACCTTCTTGAACCCTTCTGAGGCTCTTCTTGAATGCCTCTTTGAGGACCTCCCTGAACCCTTCTGAGGTTCTTGAACCCCTTTGAGGACCTTCTTGAAGCCCTCTGAGGAACATCTTGAAGGCCTCTTTGAGGACCTTCTTGAACCCTTCTGAGGCTCTTTGAGGAACATCTTGAAGCCCTTTGAGGACCTTCTTGAAGGCCTCTTGAGGACCTCCTTGAACCCTTCTGAGGTTCTTCTTGAACCCCTTTGAGGACCTTCTTGAAGCCCTCTGAGGAACATCTTGAAGGCCTCTTGAGGACCTCCTTGAACCCTTCTGAGGTTCTTCTTGAAGCCCTTTGAGGACCTTCTTGAAGCCCTCTGAGGAACATCTTGAAGGCCTCTTTGAGGACCTTCTTGAACCCTTCTGAGGCTCTTGAAGCCCTTTGAGGACCTTCTTGAAGCCCTCTGAGGAACATCTTGAAGGCCTCTTTGAGGACCTTCTTGAACCCTTCTGAGGCTCTCTGAGGAACATCTTGAAGCCCTTTGAGGACCTTCTTGAAGGCCTCTTGAGGACCTCCTTGAACCCTTCTGAGGTTCTTCTTGAACCCCTTTGAGGACCTTCTTGAAGCCCTCTGAGGAACATCTTGAAGGCCTCTTTGAGGACCTTCTTGAACCCTTCTGAGGCTCTTCTTGAACCTCTTTGAGGACCTTCTTGAACCCTTCTGAGGTTCTTCTTGAAGCCCTTTGAGGACCTTCTTGAAGCCCTCTGAGGAACATCTTGAAGGCCTCTTTGAGGACCTTCTTGAACCCTTCTGAGGCTCTTCTTGAAGCCCTTTGAGGACCTTCTTGAACCCTTCTGGAACCTCTCTGAGGAACATCTGGAAGGCCTCTTGAGGACCTTCTTGAACCTCTTTGAGGACCTCCTTGAACCCTTCTGGAACCTCTCTGAGGAACATCTTGAAGCCCTTTGAGGACCTTCTTGAAGGCCTCTTGAGGACCTCCTTGAACCCTTCTGAGGTTCTTCTTGAACCCCTTTGAGGACCTTCTTGAAGCCCTCTGAGGAACATCTTGAAGGCCTCTTTGAGGACCTTCTTGAACCCTTCTGAGGCTCTTCTTGAAGCCCTTTGAGGACCTTCTTGAACCCTTCTGGAACCTCTCTGAGGAACATCTTGAAGGCCTCTTGAGGACCTTCTTGAACCTCTTTGAGGACCTCCTTGAACCCTTCTGAGGCTCTTCTGGAACCTCCCTGAGGTTCATCTTGAAGGCCTCTGAGGGCACTTCCCAGGGCCCTTCCTCCCCCTCCCCAGCAGGCTGTGGTTGGTTGGTTGGTGGTGGTGTGGTCCTCTCCTCCTCCTCCTCCTCCTCTTCCTCCTCTTCCTCCCCCTTGGTAACCTCCCTTTTGCTCACCAGCAGGCCCAGCTTGGTCTAGGAGTGGAGCTCAAGCTTCAGCATCTCCCAATTATGAAGGCCCCTTGCACTCCTTGGTAGGTTCTCCTTCCTCCTCCTCCATCCTCCTCCTCCTCCTCCTCCTCTTCCTCTTCTTCCTCCTCCTCCTCCCCACCCCCTTGGAGCCCCTTCGCCGCTTGGGGGCTTCCTCCTCCTCCCTCCTTGAGGTGGCCTCTGGCAGTGGGGGGGCCCAGGGAGGAGCTCCCTGCAGAGGAGGAGGAGGAGGAGGAGGAAGAGGAGGAGGAGGAGAGGAGGAAGGGGCAGGCAGGGGGGAGGAAGGAAGCTGGAGGGGGCAGCAGCAGCGGGGTGGAGCTCCTGGCGGGGGGGAGGCTCTCCCATGGTCTCTTCTTCGGCCTCCTCCTCCTCCTCTCTCTCTCTTCCTCCTCCTCCTCTCTCTCTCTCTGCCTCCTCCTCCTCCTCCTCCTCCTCCTCCTCCTCCTCGCTCTCTGCCTCCTCCTCCTCCTCTCTCTCTGCCTCCTCCTCCTCCTCGCTCTCTGCTTCCTCCTCCTCCTCCTCGCTCTCTCTGCTTCCTCCTCCTCCTCGCTCTCTGCTTCCTCCTCCTCCTCCTCGCTCTCTCTCTGCTTCCTCCTCCTCCTCCTCGCTCTCTCTCTCCTTCCTCCTCCTCCTCCTCCTCGCTCTCTCTCTGCTTCCTCCTCCTCCTCTTCGCTCTCTGCTTCCTCCTCCTCCTCCTCGCTCTCTCTGCTTCCTCCTCCTCCTCCTCGCTCTCTCTGCTTCCTCCTCCTCCTCCTCGCTCTCTCTGCTTCCTCCTCCTCCTCCTCGCTCTCTCTGCTTCCTCCTCCTCCTCGCTCTCTGCTTCCTCCTCCTCCTCCTCGCTCTCTCTGCTTCCTCCTCCTCCTCCTCGCTCTCTCTGCTTCCTCCTCCTCCTCCTCGCTCTCTGCTTCCTCCTCCTCCGCTCTCTCTGCTTCCTCCTCCTCACTCTCTCTGCTTCCTCCTCCTCACTCTCTCTGCTTCCTCCTCCTCACTCTCTCTGCTTCCTCCTCCTCACTCTCTCTGCTTCCTCCTCCTCACTCTCTCTGCTTCCTCCTCCTCACTCTCTCTGCTTCCTCCTCCTCACTCTCTCTGCTTCCTCCTCCTCACTCTCTCTGCTTCCTCCTCCTCCTCACTCTCTCTGCTTCCTCCTCCTCCTCACTCTCTCTGCTTCCTCCTCACTCTCTCTGCTTCCTCCTCCTCCTCGCCCTCTCTGCTTCCTCCTCCTCCTCCTCTCTCTCTCTCTCTCTTCTTCCTCCTCCTCCTTCTCTCTCTCTGCTGCCTCCTCCTCCTCTCTCTGGCAGCCCTGGGGAGAGGCAGAGGGCCACAAGCCCCAGGGGAAGCTCCAAAAGCCTCAGGGAAAGGTCCAAAAAGCCCAGGGGAAGGTCCCCAAAGCCCCCAAGGGAAGCTCTGAACCCCCCAAGGGAAGCTCCAAGCCCCCCCTAGAGCCCTTCCAGCCCCCCCAAGAGTCCCTTCCAACGCCCCCAAGGGAAGCTCTGAACCCCCAAGGGAAGCTCTGACCCCCCCCCCAAGAGTCTTTCCAGTCCCCCCTAGAGTCCTTCCACCCCCCCAGGGGCAGCTCCCAACCCCAAAGAGGAGCTCCAGAGCCCCCAAGGGAAGCTCTCAACCCCCCCTAGAGTCCTCCCAGCCCCCCAAGACAACCTCCAGCCCCCCCAAGAGCCCTTCCAGCCCCCCCAAGAGCCCTTCCAGCCCCCCAAGAGTCCTTCCAACGCCCCCAAGGGAAGCTCTGAACCCCCAAGGGAAGCTCTGACCTCCCCCCCTAGAGTCTTTCCAGTCCCCCCTAGAGTCCTTCCACCCCCCCAGGGGCAGCTCCCAACCCCAAAGAGGAGCTCCAGAGCCCCCAAGGGAAGCTCTCAACCCCCCCTAGAGTCCTCCCAGCCCCCCAAGACAACCTCCAGTCCCCCCAAGAGCTCTTCCAGCCCCCCCAAGAGCCCTTCCAGCCCCCCCAAGAGCCCTTCCAGCCCCCCAAGAGTCCTTCCAACGCCCCCAAGGGAAGCTCTGAACCCCCAAGGGAAGCTCTGACCCCCCCCAAGAGTCTTTCCAGTCCCCCCTAGAGTCCTTCCACCCCCCCAGGGGGAGCTCCCAACCCCAAAGAGGAGCTCCAGAGCCCCCAAGGGAAGCTCTCAACCCCCCCAAGAGTCTTTCCAGTCCCCCCTAGAGTCCTTCCACCCCCCCAGGGGCAGCTCCCAACCCCAAAGAGGAGCTCCAGAGCCCCCAAGGGAAGCTCTCAACCCCCCCTAGAGTCCTCCCAGCCCCCCAAGACAACCTCCAGCCCCCCCAAGAGCCCTTCCAGCCCCCCAAGACAACCTCCAGCCCCCCCAAGAGCCCTTCCAGGCCCCCTAGAGCCCTTCCAGCCCCCCCAAGAGCCCTTCCAGCCCCCCAAGACAACCTCCAGCCCCCCCAAGAGCCCTTCCAGCCCCCCCAAGAGCCCTTCCAGCCCCCCCAAGAGCCCTTCCAGGCCCCCTAGAGCCCTTCCCAGCCCCCCAAGAGAAGCTCCTAACCCCCAAGCCGACCTCCAAACCCCCCTTTGGGAGCCCCCAACCTCCTCCCTCCCCGAGACCCAAGCACCCCAGGGGATGCCCTTACCCCTCCCCACCCCCCCCAGCCCCCCCCCCCACGTGACCTCCCTCCTCTCTCTCCCCCTCCCCCGGGGCAGCAGAGCCGCCTGGAGGACCGGCTGGAGCGGCTGGACGACGCCATCCACGTCCTGCGCAACCACGCGGTGGGCGGCGGCCCCGGGGGGGCCGGGGGCGGGGAGCAGCTGCAGGGGCTGCTGGGGGCGGCCCACGGCGGGGCCCTGGCCGGGCTGGGCGCCGCCTACGGCCCCGCCCTCCTGCCCCCCAACCGCCACGCCCTGCTGGTGAGCCGGGGGCGGGGCAGGGAGGGGCTGGGTTGGGTCTAGGTTGGGTCAAGGTTGGGTCTAGGTTGGGTCTAGCTTGGGCCCTGCTTGGGTCTAGGTTGGGTCTAGGTTGGGTCTAGGTTGGGTCTAGGTTGGGTCAAGGTTGAGCCTAGGTTGGGTCTAGGTTGGGTCAAGGTTGGGCCTAGGTTGGGCCTAGGTTGGGTCTAGGTTGGGTCAAGGTTGGGCCTAGGTTGGGCCTAGGTTGGGTCTAGGTTGGGTCTAGGTTGGGTCTAGGTTGGGTCTAGGTTGGGTCTAGGTTGGGTCTAGGTTGGGTCTAGGTTGGGTCTAGGTTGGGTCTAAGTTGCATCATGGTTGGGCCTAGGTTGGGCCTAGGTTGGGCCTAGGTTGGGTCTAGGTTGGGTCAAGGTTGGGTCTAAGTTGCATCATGGTTGGGTCTAGGTTGGGTCTAGGTTGGGTCTAGCTTGGGCCCTGCTTGGGTCTAGCTTGGGCCCTGCTTGGGTCTAGGTTGGGTCTAGGTTGGGTCTAGGTTGGGTCAAGGTTGGGTCAAGGTTGGGCCTAGGTTGGGTCTAGGTTGGGTCAAGGTTGGGTCTAGCTTGGGCCCTGCTTGGGTCTAGGTTGGGCCTAGGTTGGGTCTAAGTTGCATCATGGTTGGGCCTAGGTTGGGTCTAGGTTGGGTCAAGCTTGGGTTTAGGTTGGGCCTAGGTTGCATCATGGTTGGGCCCTGCTTGGGTCTAGGTTGGGCCCTGCTTGGGTCTAGGTTGGGCCCTGCTTGGGTCTAGGTTGGGTCTAGGTTGGGTCAAGTTTGGGTTAGGCTTGGGCCTAGGTTGGGTCTAGGTTGGGCCCTGCTTGGGTCTAGGTTGGGCCTAGGTTGGGTCAGGCTTGGGCCTAGGTTGGGTCAGGCTTGGGCCTAGGTTGGGTCAAGCTTGGGCCTAGGTTGGGCCTAGGTTGGGTCTAGGTTGGGTCTAGGTTGGGTCTAGGTTGGGTCAAGCTTGGGTTTAGGTTGGGTCAAGGTTGGGCCTAGGTTGGGCCTAGGTTGGGCCTAGGTTGGGTCAAGCTTGGGCCTAGGTTGGGTCAAGCTTGGGCCCTGCTTGGGTCTAGGTTGGGTCTAGGTTGGGTCTAGGTTGGGTCTAGGTTGGGTCTAGGTTGGGTCAAGCTTGGGTTTAGGTTGGGCCTAGGTTGCATCATGGTTGGGCCTAGGTTGGGTCTAGGTTGGGCCCTGCTTGGGTCTAGGTTGGGTCTAGGTTGGGTCTAGGTTGGGTTAGGCTTGGACCTAGGTTGGGTCTAGCTTGGGCCCTGCTTGGGTCTAGGTTGGGCCTAGGTTGGGTCAGGCTTGGGCCTAGGTTGGGTCAAATTTGGGTTAGGCTTGGGCCTAGGTTGGGTCAAGCTTGGGTCAAGCTTGGGTTTAGGTTGGGACTAGGTTGGGTCAGGCTTGGGCCTAGGTTGGGTCTAGGTTGGGTTAGGCTTGGGCCTAGGTTGGGTCTAGCTTGGGTTTAGGTTGGGCCTAAGTTGGGTCTAAGTTGGGTCTAGGTTGGGCCTGGCTTGGGTTTAGGTTGGGCCTAGCTTAGGTCCAGGTTGGGTCTAGCTTGGGTCCTGGTTGGGTCTAAGTTGCATCATGGTTGGGTCTAGGTTGGGTCTAGGTTGGGCCTAGGTTGGGTCTAGGTTGTGTCTAAGTTGCATCATGGTTGGGTCTAGCTTGGGCCCTGCTTGGGCCCTGCTTGGGCCCTGCTTGGGCCCTGCTTGGGTCTAGGTTGGGTCTAGGTTGGGTCTAGGTTGGGTCTAGGTTGGGTCAAGGTTGGGTCAAGGTTGGGTCAAGGTTGGGTCAAGGTTGGGTCAATGTTGGGCCTAGGTTGGGCCTAGGTTGGGCCTAGGTTGGGTCTAGGTTGGGTCAAGCTTGGGCCTAGGTTGGGTCTAGGTTGGGTCAAGCTTGGGTCAAGGTTGGGTCTAGGTTGGGTCTAGGTTGTGTCTAAGTTGCATCATGGTTGGGTCTAGGTTGGGTCAAGGTTGGGTCTAGGTTGTGTCTAAGTTGCATCATGGTTGGGTCTAGCTTGGGCCCTGCTTGGGCCCTGCTTGGGCCCTGCTTGGGTCTAGGTTGGGTCTAGGTTGGGCCTAGGTTGGGTCTAAGTTGCATCATGGTTGGGTCTAGGTTGGGCCTAGGTTGGGCCTAGGTTGGGTCTAGGTTGGGCCTAGGTTGGGCCTAGGTTGGGCCTAGGTTGGGCCTAGGTTGGGTCAAGGTTGGGTCAAGGTTGGGCCTAGGTTGGGTCTAGGTTGGGTCAAGGTTGGGCCTAGGTTGGGTCTAGGTTGGGTCAAGGTTGGGCCTAGGTTGGGTCTAGGTTGGGTCTAGGTTGTGTCTAAGTTGCATCATGGTTGGGCCTAGGTTGGGTCAAGGTTGGGTCTAGGTTGTGTCTAAGTTGCATCATGGTTGGGTCTAGCTTGGGCCCTGCTTGGGCCCTGCTTGGGCCCTGCTTGGGTCTAGGTTGGGTCTAGGTTGGGCCTAGGTTGGGTCTAAGTTGCATCATGGTTGGGTCTAGGTTGGGTCTAGGTTGGGCCTAGGTTGGGTCTAGGTTGGGTCTAGGTTGGGTCTAGGTTGGGCCTAGGTTGGGCCTAGGTTGGGTCCAGGTTGGGTCTAGGTTGGGTCTAGGTTGGGTCTAGGTTGGGTCTAGGTTGGGTCCAGGTTGGGTCTAGGTTGGGCCTAGGTTGGGCCTAGGTTGGGCCTAGGTTGGGTCTAGGTTGGGTCTAGGTTGGGCCTAGGTTGGGCCTAGGTTGGGTCCAGGTTGGGTCTAGGTTGGGTCTAGGTTGGGTCCAGGTTGGGTCTAGCTTGGGTCCTGGTTGGGTCCAGGTTGGGTCAAGGTTGCGTCCAGGTTGGGTCCAGGTTGGGTCTAGGTTGGGCCTAGGTTGGGTCTAGGTTGGGTCTAGGTTGTGTCTAAGTTGCATCATGGTTGGGTCTAGGTTGGGCCCTGCTTGGGCCCTGCTTGGGCCCTGCTTGGGTCTAGGTTGGGTCTAGGTTGGGTCTAGGTTGGGTCAAGCTTGGGTTTAGGTTGGGCCTAGGTTGGGTCTAGGTTGGGTCAAGGTTGGGCCTAGGTTGGGCCTAGGTTGGGTCTAGGTTGGGCCTAGGTTGGGTCTAGGTTGTGTCTAAGTTGCATCATGGTTGGGTCTAGCTTGGGCCCTGCTTGGGCCCTGCTTGGGTCTAGGTTGGGTCTAGGTTGGGTCTAGGTTGGGCCTAGGTTGGGTCCAGGTTGGGTCCAGGTTGGGTCTAGGTTGGGTCTAGGTTGGGTCTAGGTTGGGTCCAGGTTGGGTCTAGGTTGGGCCTAGGTTGGGCCTAGGTTGGGCCTAGGTTGGGCCTAGGTTGGGTCTAGGTTGGGTCTAGGTTGGGCCTAGGTTGGGCCTAGGTTGGGTCCAGGTTGGGTCTAGGTTGGGTCTAGGTTGGGTCCAGGTTGGGTCTAGCTTGGGTCCTGGTTGGGTCCAGGTTGGGTCAAGGTTGCGTCCAGGTTGGGTCCAGGTTGGGTCTAGGTTGGGCCTAGGTTGGGCCTAGGTTGGGTCATGGAGGTTAAGGTTGGGTCAAGGTTGGGCATTGGAAGGGTCAAGGAGGAGCTGGAGGTCAAGGTTGGGTCATGGAGGTCAAGGTTGGGTCATGGAGGTCAAGCTTGGGTCAAGGTTGGGTCAAGGTTGGGTCATGGAGGTCTAGGTTGGGTCATGGAGGTCAAGCTTGGGTCAAGGTTGGGTCTAGGTTGTGTCAGGGTTGGGCCTAAGTTGGGTCTAAGTTGGGTCTAGGTTGGGCCTGGCTTGGGTTTAGGTTGGGCCTAGGTTGGGCATAGGTTGGCTCTAGGTTGGGTTAGGCTTGGGTCAAGTCTGGGTCAGGCTTGGGCCTAGGTTTGGTCAAGGTTGGGTCAAGCTTGGGTCAGGCTTGGGCCTAGGTTGGGTCAAGGTTGGGTCTTGGTTGGGTCAAGCTTGGGCCTAGGTTGGGTCAGGCTTGGGCCTAGGTTGGGTCAAGGTTGGGCCTAGGTTGGGGTCAAGGTTGGGCCTAGGTTGGGTCAAGCTTGGGTCTAGGTTGGGTCTAAGTTGGGTCATGGAGGTCAAGGTTAGGCCTAGGTTGGGCCTAGGTAGGGTCAAACTTGTGCCTAGGTTGGGTCTGGGTTGGGTCAAGGTTGGGTCTGGGTTGGGTCAAGGTTGGGTCTAGGTTGGGTCAAGGTTGGGTCTAGGTTGGGTTAGGCTTGGGCCTAGGTTGGGCCTAGGTTGGGTCAAGCTTGGGCCTAGGTTGGGTCTAGGTTGGGCCTAGGTTGGGTCAAGCTTGGGCCTAGGTTGGGCCTAGGTTGGGTCCTAGGTTGGGTCAAGGTTGGGCCTAGGTTGGGTCAAGGTTGGGCCTAGGTTGGGCCTAGGTTGGGTCTAGGTTGGGTCAAGGTTGGGCCTAGGTTGGGTCAAGGTTGGGCCTAGGTTGGGTCAAGGTTGGGTCTAGGTTGGGTCTTGGTTGGGTCAAGGTTGGGTCTAGGTTGGGTCCAGGTTGGGTCTAGGTTGGGTCTTGGTTGGGTCAAGGTTGGGTCTAGGTTGGGTCTTGGTTGGGTCAAGGTTGGGCCTAGGTTGGGTCAAGGTTGGGTCTAGGTTGGGTCTTGGTTGGGTCAAGGTTGGGTCTAGGTTGGGTCCAGGTTGGGTCAAGGTTGGGTCCTGGTTGGGCCTAGGTTGGGTCATGGAGGTTAAGGTTGGGTCAAGGTTGGGTCATGGAGGTCAAGGTTGGGTCAAGGTTGGGTCATGGAGGTCAAGGTTGGGTCATGGAGGTCAAGGTTGGGTCAAGGTTGGGTCATGGAGGTCAAGCTTGGGTCAAGGTTGGGTCATGGAGGTCAAGGTTGGGTCATGGAGGTCAAGGTTGGGTCATGGAGGTCAAGGTTGGGTCAAGGTTGGGCCTAGGTTGGGTCAAGGTTGGGTCTAGGTTGTGTCAGGGTTGGGCCTAAGTTGGGTCTAAGTTGGGTCTAGGTTGGGCCTGGCTTGGGTTTAGGTTGGGCCTAGGTTGGGCATAGGTTGGCTCTAGGTTGGGTTAGGCTTGGGTCAAGTCTGGGTCAGGCTTGGGCCTAGGTTGGGTCTAGGTTGGGTCCTGGTTGGGCCTAGGTTGGGTCATGGAGGTTAAGGTTGGGTCAAGGTTGGGCATTGGAAGGGTCAAGGAGGAGCTGGAGGTCAAGCTTGGGTCATGGAGGTCAAGGTTGGGTCATGGAGGTCAAGCTTGGGTCAAGGTTGGGTCATGGAGGTCAAGGTTGGGTCTAGGGTCAAGGTTGGGTCATGGAGGTCAAGGTTGGGTCATGGAGGTCAAGCTTGGGTCAAGGTTGGGTCAAGGTTGGGTCATGGAGGTCTAGGTTGGGTCAAGGTTGGGTTTAGGTTGGGCCTAAGTTGGGTCTAGGTTGGGCCTGGCTTGGGTCAAGGTTGGGTCTAGGTTGGGTCAAGGTTGGGCCAAGGTTGGGTCAAGGTTGGGTCTTGGTTGCGTCAAGCTTGGGCCTAGGTTGGGTCAGGCTTGGGCCTAGGTTGGGTCAAGGTTGGGCCTAGGTTGGGTCAAGGTTGGGTCTAGGTTGGGCCTGGCTTGGGTTTAGGTTGGGCCTAGGTTGGGCCTAGGTTGGGTCAAGGTTGGGCCTAGGTTGGGTCAAGGTTGGGCCTAGGTTGGGTCAAGGTTGGGCCTAGGTTGGGTCAAGCTTGGGTTTAGGTTGGGTCTAGGTTGGGTCATGTAGGTCAAGTTTAGGCCTAGGTTGGGCCTAGGTAGGGTCAAACTTGTGCCTAGGTTGGGTCTGGGTTGGGTCAAGGTTGGGTCTGGGTTGGGTCAAGGTTGGGTCTAGGTTGGATCTAGCTTGGGTCTAGCTTGGGTCAAGCTTGGGTTAGGCTTGGGCCTAGGTTAGGCCTAGGTTGGGTCAAGGTTGGGCCTAGGTTGGGTCAAGGTTGGGTCTAGGTTGGGTTTGGCTTGGGTCACGCTTGGGTCAGGCTTGGGCCTAGGTTGGGTCATGGAGGTCAAGGTTGGGTCAAGGTTTGGTCATAAGGAGGTAATGGAAGGAGCTGGGGTCCAGCTTGGGTCCTGGTTGGGTCCCTCCCATCCCTTCCCTGCCCTTGGAGCTCCCTCCCTGCCCCTTGGAGCTCCCTCCCAGCCCCTTGGAGCTCCCTCCCTGCCCCTTGGAGCTCCCTCCCAGCCCCTTGGAGCTCCTTCCCAGCCCCTTGGAGCTCCCTCCCAGCCCCTTGGAGCTCCCTCCCAGCCCCTTGGAGCTCCCTCCCAGCTCCCTCCCTGCCCCTTGGAGCTCCCTCCCAGCCCCTTGGGGCTCCCTCCCTGCCCTTGGAGCTCCCTCCCTGCCCCTTGGGGCTCCCTCCCAGCCCCTTGGAGCTCCCTCCCTGCCCCTTGGAGCTCCCTCCCTGCCCCTTGGGGCTCCCTCCCTGCCCCTTGGAGCTCCCTCCCAGCCCCTCCCTGCCCCTTGGAGCTCCTTCCCAGCCCCTTGGAGCTCCTTCCCTGCCCTTGGAGCTCCCTCCCCTGCCCCTTGGAGCTCCCTCCCTGCCCCTTGGAGCTCCTTCCCTGCCCCTTGGAGCTCCCTCCCTGCCCCTTGGAGCTCCCTCCCAGCTCCCTCCCAGCCCTCTGGGGCTCCCTCCTAGCCCCTTCCCTCCCCCTGGGGCTCTCTCCCAGCCCCTTTCCTGCCCCTTGGAGCTCCCTCCCAGCTCCCTCCCAGCCCCTTGGAGCTCCCTCCCTGCCCCTTGGGGCTCCCTCCCAGCCCCTTCCCTGCCCCTGGGGCTCCCTCCCTCACCCCTTGCCCTCTCTCCCCCCTGCCTCAGGTCGGAGCCCACCGGGGAGGACGGAGTCAGCCTCCGGGGAGGCCACAGCCTGCTGCCCGCCCAGGGCCCCGGGGGCCCCCAGCTGCCGGTGCAGTCGGCCACCTCCCCGGAGCTCAACCCCCCCCAGGACCCCTACCGAGGTAGGAGACACCCCCAGGAGGGGAGGGAGACCCCCAGGAGGGAGAGACCCCCAGGGAGGGCCCCAGGAGGGGGAGACCGAGGGAGACCCCCAGGGGGAGAGACCTTAGGAGGGAGACCACCATGGAGACCCCCAGGAGGGAGAGACACAGAGGGAGACCCCCAGCAGGGGGAGACCCCCAAGGGGAGATGCCCAGGAGGGGAGACCCCCAGGGAGACCACCATGGAGACCCCCAGCAGGGAGAGACCCCCAAGGAGACTCCCCCAGGAGGGAGACCACCATGGAGACCCCCAGGGGGAGACCCTCAGGAGGGAGAGACCTTAGGAGGGAGACCCCCAGGGAGACCCTCAGGAGGGAGAGACCCTAGGAGGGAGACCCCCAGGGGGAGACCTTCAGGAGGGAGAGACCCTAGGAGGGAGACCCCCAGGGGGAGACCTTCAGGAGGGAGAGACCCTAGGAGGGAGACCCCCAGGGGGAGACCTTCAGGAGGGAGAGACCCTAGGAGGGAGACCCCCAGGGGGAGACCTTCAGGAGGGAGAGACCCTAGGAGGGAGACCCCCAGGGGGAGACCTTCAGGAGGGAGAGACCCCAGGAGGGAGACCCCCAGGGGGAGACCCTCAGGAGGGAGAGACCCTAGGAGGGAGACCACCATGGAGACCACTCCAGGGAGACCCTCAGGAGGGAGAGACCCTAGGAGGGAGACCCCCAGGAGGGAGACCTTCAGGAGGGAGAGACCCTAGGAGGGAGACCACCATGGAGACCACTCCAGGGAGACCCTCAGGAGGGAGAGACCTTAGGAGGGAGACCCCCAGGGAGACCACCATGGAGACCCCCAGGGAGACCCTCAGGAGGGAGAGACCCTAGGAGGGAGACCCCCCAGGGGTAGACCACCATGGAGACCCCCGGGGGAAGGCCCTCAGGAAGGAGAGACCCTAGGAGGGAGACCACCAGGGGTAGACCACCATGGAGACCCCCAGGAGGGAGACCCCCAGCAGACCCCCAGGGGGAGACCACCATGGAGACCCCCAGCAGGGAGAGACCCCCAGCAGGGCCATCTCCCCCTCCCCCTTGGCTCCCATTGGCCAAGCAGGTGGCCCTCACCTCTCTCCCCCTTCCTCCTTCCTCCTCCTCTCCCCCTTCTTCCTTCCTCCTCCTCTCCCCCTCCTTCCCTCCTCCTCCTCTCCCCCTCCTTCCCTCCTCCTCCTCTCCCCCTCCCTTCCCTCCTCCTCCTCTCCCCCTTCTTTCCTCCTCCTCCTCTCCCCCTTCTTTCCTCCTCCTCCTCTCCCCCTTCTTTCCTCCTCCTCCTCTCCCCCTTCCTCCTCCCTCCTCCTCTCCCCTTCTTTCCTCCTCCTCCTCCTCTCCCCCTTCTTTCCTCCTCCTCCTCCTCCTCTCCCCCTTCTTTCCTCCTCCTCCTCCTCTCCCCCTTCTTTCCTCCTCCTCCTCTCCCCCTTCCTCCTCCCTCCTCCTCTCCCCCCTTCTTTCCTCCTCCTCCTCCTCTCCCCCTTCTTTCCTCCTCCTCCTCCTCTCCCCCTTCTTTCCTCCTCCTCCTCCTCTCCCCCTTCTTTCCTCCTCCTCCTCCTCTCCCCCTTCTTTCCTCCTCCTCCTCCTCTCCCCCTTCTTTCCTCCTCCTCCTCCTCTCCCCCTTCTTTCCTCCTCCTCCTCCTCTCCCCCTCCTTCCCTCCTCCCCTCCTCCTCCTCTCCCCCTTCTTTCCTCCTCCTCTCCCCCTTCTTTCCTCCTCCTCCTCTCCCCCTTCTTTCCTCCTCCTCCTCCTCTCCCCCTTCTTTCCTCCTCCTCCTCCTCTCCCCCTTCTTTCCTCCTCCTCCTCCTCTCCCCCTTCTTTCCTCCTCCTCCTCCTCTCCCCCTCCTTCCCTCCTCCCCTCCTCCTCCTCTCCCCCTTCTTTCCTCCTCCTCTCCCCCTTCTTTCCTCCTCCTCCTCTCCCCCTTCTTTCCTCCCCCTCTCCCCCTTCTTCCTCCCTCCCCCTCTCCCCCTTCTTTCCTCCTCCTCCTCCTCTCCCCCTTCTTTCCTCCTCCTCCTCCTCTCCCCCTTCTTTCCTCCTCCTCCTCCTCTCCCCCTTCTTTCCTCCTCCTCCTCCTCTCCCCCTTCTTTCCTCCTCCTCCTCCTCTCCCCCTTCTTTCCTCCTCCTCCTCCTCTCCCCCTTCTTTCCTCCTCCTCCTCTCCCCCTTCTTCCTCCTCCTCCTCCTCTCCCCCTTCTTCCTCCTCCTCCTCCTCTCCCCCTTCTTTCCTCCTCCTCCTCCTCTCCCCCTTCTTTCCTCCTCCTCCTCCTCTCCCCCTTCTTTCCTCCTCCTCCTCCTCCTCTCCCCCTTCTTTCCTCCTCCTCCTCCTCCTCTCCCCCTTCTTTCCTCCTCCTCCTCCTCCTCTCCCCCTTCTTTCCTCCTCCTCCTCCTCCTCTCCCCCTTCTTCCTCCTCCTCCTCCTCCTCTCCCCCTTCTTCCTCCTCCTCCTCCTCCTCTCCCCCTTCTTCCTCCTCCTCCTCCTCCTCCTCTCCCCCTTCTTCCTCCTCCTCCTCCTCCTCCTCTCCCCCTTCTTCCTCCTCCTCCTCCTCTCCCCCTTCTTCCTCCTCCCTCCTCCTCCTCTCCCCCTTCCTCCTCCCTCCCCCTCTCCCCAGGGCTGGCCGGGGGCCTGCAGGGGCAGAGCGTCTCCTCGGGCAGCTCGGAGCTGAAGTCGGACGAGGAGGGGGACGAGAACCTGGGGGAGAGCAAGGAGGAGAAGAAGCTGGAGGAGGAGAAGAAGGAGCTCAAGAGCATTACTAGGTCAAGGTCTAGGTAACAGGAGAGGGCTGGGGGGGCTGGGGGAGGGGCCCCCCTGGGCCCTGCTGCTCCTCCCCCGCCCCGGGGAGGGCGTTGGGGGGGGGGAGGAGGAGGGGGAGGAGGAGGTGGGGGAGGAGGAGGAAGAAAAGGTGGAGGGGAAGGAGGAGGAGGAGGAGAAGGAATGAGAAGGAAGGAGGAGAGGGAGAGGGAGAAGGAGGAGGGAGAAGAAGAGGAAGAGGAGAAGGAGAGGGAGAAGGAAGAGAAAGGTGGAAGGCCCTCCTCTGAAGCTCCCCTCTCCCTCCTCCTCCTTCCTTCCTTCTCTTCCTCCTCCTTCCTTCCTTCCCTCCCTCCTCCTTCCTTCCCTCCCTCCTCCTTCCTTCCCTCCCTCCTCCTTCCTTCCCTCCCTCCTCCTTCCTTCCCTCCCTCCTCCTTCCTTCCCTCCCTCCTCCTTCCTTCCCTCCCTCCTCCTTCCTTCTCTTCCTCCTCCTTCCTTCCCTCCCTCCTCCTTCCTTCCCTCCCTCCTCCTTCCTTCCCTCCCTCCTCCTTCCTTCCCTCCCTCCTCCTTCCTTCCCTCCCTCCTCCTTCCTTCCCTCCCTCCTCCTTCCTTCCCTCCCTCCTCCTTCCTTCCCTCCCTCCTCCTTCCTTCCCTCCCTCCTCCTTCCTTCCCTCCCTCCTCCTTCCTTCCCTCCCTCCTCCTTCCTTCCCTCCCTCCTCCTTCCTTCCCTCCCTCCTCCTTCCTTCCCTCCCTCCTCCTTCCTTCCCTCCCTCCTCCTTCCTTCCCTCCCTCCTCCTTCCTTCCCTCCCTCCTCCTTCCTTCCCTCCCTCCTCCTTCCTTCCCTCCCTCCTCCTTCCTTCCCTCCCTCCTCCTTCCTTCCCTCCCTCCTCCTTCCTTCCCTCCCTCCTCCTTCCTTCCCTCCCTCCTCCTTCCTTCCCTCCCTCCTCCTTCCTTCCCTCCCTCCTCCTTCCTTCCCTCCCTCCTCCTTCCTTCCCTCCCTCCTCCTTCCTTCCCTCCCTCCTCCTTCCTTCCCTCCCTCCTCCTCCTTCCTTCCCTCCCTCCTCCTTCCTTCCCTCCCTCCTCCTTCCTTCCCTCCCTCCTCCTTCCTTCCCTCCCTCCTCCTTCCTTCCCTCCCTCCTCCTTCCTTCCCTCCCTCCTCCTTCCTTCCCTCCCTCCTCCTTCCTTCCCTCCCTCCTCCTTCCTTCCCTCCCTCCTCCTTCCTTCCCTCCCTCCTCCTTCCTTCCCTCCCTCCTCCTCCCTCCCTCCTCCTCCTCCTCCCTCCCTCCTCCTCCCCCTCCCTCCCTCCTCCTCCCCCTCCCTCCCTCCTCCTCCCTCCCTCCTCCTCCTCCTCCCTCCCTCCTCCTCCTCCCTCCCTCCTCCTCCTCCCTCCCTCCTCCTCCTCCCTCCCTCCTCCCCCTCCCTCCCTCCTTCTCCTCCCTCCCTCCTCCTCCTCCCTCCCTCCTCCTCCTCCCTCCCTCCTCCTCCTCCCTCCCTCCTCCTCCTCCCTCCCTCCTCCTCCTCCCTCCCTCCTCCTCCTCCTCCCTCCCTCCTCCTCCTCCTCCCTCCCTCCCTCCCCCTCTCCTCCTCCTCCTCCTCCTGCTTCCTCCCCGCCCCTGCAGCAATAACGACGACGAGGACCTGACGCCCGAGCAGAAGGCGGAGCGGGAGAAGGAGCGGCGGATGGCCAACAACGCCCGGGAGCGCCTGCGGGTGCGGGACATCAACGAGGCCTTCAAGGAGCTGGGCCGCATGGTGCAGCTCCACCTCAAGAGCGACAAGCCCCAGACCAAGCTCCTCATCCTCCACCAGGCCGTGGCCGTCATCCTCAGCCTGGAGCAGCAGGTCCGAGGTGAGGCCCCCCGGGGGAGCAGGGGGAGAGGGGCCGGGAGGGAGGTGGAGGAGCTCCGGGAGGGAAGGGTTGGAGGTGAAGGGAGGAGGTGAAGGGAGGAGGTGAAGGAAGGAGGTGAAGGAAGGAGGTGAAGGCAGGAGATTAGGAAGGAGGTTAAGGAGGAGGTTAAGGCAGGAGGTTAAGGAAGGATGTTAAGGAAGGAGGTTAAGGAGGAGCTTAGGGAGCTCCTGGAGAGAGGGTCAGGAGCTTAAGGAAGGAGATTAGGAAGGAGATTAAGGAAGGAGGTTAAGGAAGGAGATTAGGAAGGAGGTTAAGGAAGGAGGTTAAGGAAGGAGGTTAAGGAAGGAGGTTAAGGAGGAGCTTAGGGAGCTCCTGGAGAGAGGGTCTGGAGCTTAAGGAAGGAGCTTAAGGAGGAGGTTAAGGAAGGAGGTTAAGGAAGGAGATTAGGAAGGAGGTTAAGGAGGAGGTTAAGGAAGGAGATTAGGAAGGAGGTTAAGGAAGGAGGTTAAGGAAGGAGGTTAAGGAAGGAGGTTAAGGAAGGAGATTAGGAAGGAGGTTAAGGAAGGAGGTTAAGGAAGGAGATTAGGAAGGAAGTTAAGGAAGGAGGTTAAGGAAGAGCTTAGGGAGCTCCTGGAGAGAGGGTCTGGAGCTTAAGGAGGAGGTTAAGGAAGGAGGTTAAGGAAGGAGGTTAAGGAAGGAGGTTAAGGAAGGAGGTTAAGGAAGGAGATTAGGAAGGAGGTTAAGGAAGGAGGTTAAGGAAGGAGATTAGGAAGGAGGTTAAGGAAGGAGGTTAAGGAAGGAGGTTAAGGAGGAGCTTAGGGAGCTCCTGGAGAGAGGGTCTGGAGTTTAAGGAAGGAGCTTAAGGAGGAGGTTAAGGAAGGAGGTTAAGGAAGGAGATTAGGAAGGAGGTTAAGGAGGAGGTTAAGGAAGGAGATTAGGAAGGAGGTTAAGGAAAGAGGTTAGGAAGGAGGTTAAGGAAGGAGATTAGGAAGGAGGTTAGGAAGGAGGTTAGGGAGCTCCTGGAGAGAGGGTCTGGAGGTTAAGAAAGGAGGTTAAGGAGGAGGTTAAGGAAGGAGGTTAAGGAAGGAGGTTAAGGAAGGAGGTTAGGAAGGAGGTTAAGGAAGGAGATTAGGAAGGAGGTTAAGGAAGGAGATTAGGGAGCTCCTGGAGAGAGGGTCTGGAGGTTAAGGAAGGAGGTTAAGGAAGGAGCTTAGGAAGGAGGTTAAGGAAGGAGGTTAAGGAAGGAGGTTAAGGAAGGAGATTAAGGAGGAGGTTAAGGAAGGAGATTAGGAAGGAGGTTAAGGAGGAGCTTAGGGAGCTCCTGGAGAGTGAGTCTGGAGGTTAAGGAGGAGGTTAAGGAAGGAGGTTAAGGAAGGAGGTTAAGGAAGGAGATTAAGGAAGGAGGTTAAGGAAGGAGGTTAGGAAGGAGGTTAAGGAGGAGGTTAAGGAAGGAGGTTAAGGAAGGAGGTTAGGAAGGAGGTTAAGGAAGGAGGTTAAGGAGGAGCTTAGGGAGCTCCTGGAGAGAGGGTCTGGAGGTTAAGGAGGAGGTTAAGGAAGGAGGTTAAGGAAGGAGGTTAAGGAAGGAGGTTAAGGAGGAGCTTAGGGAGCTCCTGGAGAGAGAGTCTGGAGGTTAAGGAGGAGGTTAAGGAAGGAGGTTAAGGAAGGAGATTAGGAAGGAGGTTAAGGAAGGAGATTAGGAAGGAGGTTAAGGAAGGAGATTAGGAAGGAGGTTAAGGAGGAGGTTAAGGAAGGAGGTTAAGGAGGAGGTTAAGGAAGGAGATTAAGGAAGGAGATTAAGGAAGGAGATTAGGAAGGAGGTTAAGGTAGGAGGTTAAGGAAGAGCTTAGGGAGCTCCTGGAGAGAGGGGTCTGGAGCTTAAGGAAGGAGCTTAAGGAGGAGGTTAAGGAAGGAGGTTAAGGAAGGAGATTAAGGAAGGAGATTAAGGAAGGAGATTAAGGAAGGAGGTTAAGGAAGGAGGTTAAGGAAGGAGATTAGGAAGGAGGTTAAGGAAGGAGATTAAGGAAGGAGATTAAGGAAGGAGATTAGGAAGGAGATTAGGAAGGAGATTAGGAAGGAGGTTAAGGAAGGAGGTTAAGGAAGGAGATTAGGAGGGAGGTTAAGGAAGGAGGTTAAGGAAGGAGATTAGGAAGGAGGTTAAGGAAGGAGATTAGGAAGGAGGTTAAGGAAGGAGATTAGGAAGGAGGTTAAGGAAGGAGGTTAAGGAAGGAGATTAGGAAAGAGGTTAAGGAAGGAGGTTAAAGAGCTCCTGGAGAGAGGGTCTGGAGCTTAAGGAAGGAGGTTAAGGAGGAGCTTAGGGAGCTCCTGGAGAGAGGGTGAGGAGGTTAAGGAAGGAGCTTAAGGAGGAGGTTAAGGAAGGAGATTAGGAAGGAGGTTAAGGAAGGAGATTAGGAAGGAGGTTAAGGAAGGAGATTAGGAAAGAGGTTAAGGAAGGAGGTTAAGGAGCTCCTGGAGAGAGGGTCTGGAGCTTAAGGAAGGAGGTTAAGGAGGAGATTAGGAAGCTCCTGGAGAGAGGGTCTGGAGGTTAAGGAAGGAGCTTAAGGAAGGAGCTTAAGGAAGGAGCTTAAGGAAGGAGGTTAAGGAAGGAGGTTAAGGAAGGAGGTTAAGGAGGAGGTTAAGGAAGGAGATAGGGAAGGAGGTTAAGGAAGGAGGTTAAGGAGGAGCTTAGGGAGCTCCTGGAGAGAGGGTCTGGAGCTTAAGGAGGAGGTTAAGGAAGGTGATTAGGAAGGAGATTAGGAAGGAGGTTAAGGAAGGAGGTTAAGGAAGGAGGTTAAGGAAGGAGATAGGGAAGGAGGTTAAGGAAGGAGGTTAAGGAGGGAGCTTAGGGAGCTCCTGGAGAGAGGGTCTGGAGGTTAAGGAGGAGGTTAAGGAAGGAGATTAGGAAGGAGGTTAAGGAAGGAGATTAAGGAAGGAGGTTAAGGAAGGAGGTTAAGGAGGAGCTTAGGGAGCTCCTGGAGAGAGGGTCTGGAGCTTAAGGAAGGAGATTAGGAAGGAGGTTAAGGAAGGAGATTAGGAAGGAGGTTAAGGAAGGAGGTTAAGGAAGGAGATTAGGAAAGAGGTTAAGGAAGGAGGTTAAGGAGCTCCTGGAGAGAGGGTCTGGAGGTTAAGGAGGAGGTTAGGAAGGAGGTTAAGGCAGGAGGTTAAGGAAGGAGATTAGGAAGGAGGTTAAGGAGGAGCTTAGGGAGCTCCTGGAGAGAGGGTCAGGAGGTTAAGGCAGGAGGTTAAGGCAGGAGGTTAAGGAAGGAGATTAGGAAGGAGGTTAAGGAGGAGCTTAGGGAGCTCCTGGAGAGAGGGTCCTGGAGGTTAAGGAGGAGGTTAAGGAAGGAAGTTAAGGAGGAGGTTAAGGAGAGAGGGTCTGGAGGTTAAGGACGGAGGTTAAGG
>NW_027144148.1:0-41392 GCF_026170545.1 Melanerpes formicivorus | reverse complement strand
CCAGCCCTGGCCCCAGCCCCAGCCCCAGCCCCAGCCCAGCCCCAGCCCCAGCCCAGCCCCAGCACTAGCCCCTGCCCGGGCCCCAGCCCCAGCCCCAGCCCTGCCCCAGCCCCAGCCCCAACCCTGCCCCCAGCCCCAGCCCCAGCCCCAGCCCCAGCCCCAGCCCTGCCCCCAGCCCAGCCCAGCCCCATCCCCATCCTTCCCCTAGCCCGGCCCCAGCCTGGCCCCAGCCTCAAGCCCCAGACCAGCCCCAGCCCTGGACCCAGTCCCAGCACCACCCCCTGCCCCAGCCAGCCCCAGCCCTGGACCCAGCCCCAGCCCCAGCCCTAGCCTAGCCCCAGCCCCACCCTCGGCCCCAGACCAGCCCCAGACCTGCCCCAGCCCCAGCCCCACCCCCAGCCCAGCCCAAGCCCTGCCCCAGCCCCAGCCCTGGCCCAAACCCCAGCCCCAGCCCTGGCCCCAGCCCCAGCCCTGTCCCCAACCCCAGCCACAGCCCCAGCCACACCCTCGGCACCAGCCCAGCCCCAGCCCCAGCCACAACCTTGGCCCCAGCCCAGACCCAGTTCCTACCCTGCCCCATCCCTCCCCCAGCCCTACCCCAGCCCAGTCCCGGTCCCAGCCCAGGCCCAGACCAGCTCCAGCCCAGCCCCAGCCCTAGCCCAGCCCAGCCACAGCCACAGCCCAGCCCCAGCCCTGCCCCGTCCCAGCCCCAGCCCCCGCCCAGCCCTGTCCCCAGCCCCAGTCCCAGCCCCAGCCCCAGACCAGCCCCAGCCCAGCACCTGCCCCAGCCCTACCCCAGCCCAGTCCCGGTCCCATCCCAGGCCCAATCCTGCCCCAGCCCAGCCCCATCCCCATCCTTCCCCTAGCCCGGCCCCAGCCTGGCCCCAGCCTCAAGCCCCAGCCCAGCCCCAGCCCTGGACCCAGTCCCAGCACCACCCCTGCCCCAGCCCAGCCCCAGCCCTGGACCCAGCCCCAGCCCCAGCCCTGCCCCAGCCCCAGCCCCAGCCCTAGACCCAGCCCCAGCTCCAGCCCTGGACCCAGCCCCAGCCCCAGCCTGGCCCAAACCCCAGCCCCAGCCCCAGCCCTGGACCCAGCCCCAGCCCCAGCCTAGCCCCAGCCCCAGCCCCAGAGCCAGCCCCAGCACTGCCCCAGCCCAGCCCCAGCCCAGCCCCAGCACTAGCCCCTTCCCGGGCCCCAAACCCAGCCCCAGCCCTGCCCCAGCCCAGCCCAGCCCAGCCCAGGACCCAACCCCAGCTCGAGCCCTGGACCCAGCCCAGACCCAGCCCCAGCCCTGGCCCAAACCCCAGCCCCAGCCCTGGCCCCAGCCCCAGCCCCAGCCCCTGCCCGGCCCCAGCCCCAGCCCCAGCCCTGCCCCAGCCCCAGCCCCAGCCCCCAGCCCTGGACCCAGCCACAGCCCAGCCTCAGCTCTGCCCCCAGCCCAGCCACAGCCACAGCCACAGCCCAGCCTGAGATCTGGACCCAGCCCCAGCCCCAGACTAGCCCCAGCCCCAGCCCCAGCCCTGCCCCAGCCCAGCCCCAACCCCAGCCCAGGACCCAGCCCCAGCTCGAGCCCTGGACCCAGCCCAGACCCAGCCCCAGCCCTGGCCCAAACCCCCAGCCCCAGCCCTGGCCCCAGCCCCAGCCCCAGCCCCAGCCCCAGCCCCAGCCCCAGCCCCCAGCCCAGGACCCAGCCCCAGCTCGAGCCCTGGACCCAGCCCAGACCCAGCCCCAGCCCTGGCCCAAACCCCAGCCCCAGCCCTGGACCCAGCCCCAGCCCCAGCCCAGCCTCAGCCCTGCCCCAGCCCAGCCACAGCCACAGCCCAGCCCCAGCCTGGACCCATCCCTGCCCCAGCTCTGGCCCTAGCCCTGTCCCCAGCCCCAGCCCCAGCCCTGCCCCAGCCCCAGCCCCAGCCCTGGACCCAGCCCCAGCTCCAGCCCTGGACCCAGCCCCAGCCCCAGCCCTGGCCCAAACCCCAACCCCAGCCCCAGCCCTGTCCCAGCCCAGCCCCAGCCCTGGACCCAGGCCCAGCTCCAGCCCTGGACCCCGCCCAGACCCAGCCCCAGCCCTGGCCCAAACCCCAGCCCCCAGCCCTGGCCCCAGACCCAGACCCAGCCCCAGCCCAGCCCCAGCCCCGGCCCAGCCCCAGCCCCAGCCCCAGCCCCAGCCCTGCCCCAGCCCAGGCCCCAGCACAAGCCCCTGCCCTGGCCCCAGCCCAAGGCCCAGTCTCCATCCTAGTCCTGCCCTAGCCCCGGCCCCAGCCCAGTTCTGGTCCCAGCCCAGCCCCAGCACTGCCCAGCCCTAGCCCAGCCCTACCGTCAGGCCCCAGCCCCAGCCCCAGCCCAAGCCCCACCCTCGGCCCCAGCCCAGCCCCAGCCCTAACCCAGCCCAGCCCCAGCCACAGCCCAGCCCCAGCCCTGGACCCAGCCCCAGCCCAACCCCAGCCCCAGCCCTGCCCCACCCCAGCCCTGGCCCAAACCCCAGCCCCAGCCCCAGCCCAGCCCAAGCCATGCCCCAGCCCCAGCCCTGGCCCAAACCCCAGCCCCAGCCCTGGCCCCAGCCCCAGCCCCAGCCCCCAGCCCTGCCCTAGCCCCAACCCCTGCCCTGGACCCAGCCCCAGCCCAGCCCTGGCCCAAACCCCAGCCCCAGCCCTGGCCCCAGCCCCAGCCCCAGCCCAGCCCAAGCCCTGCCCCAGCCCCAGCCCTGGCCCAAAACCCAACCCCAGCCCTGGACCCAGCCCCATCTCCAGCCCTGGCCCCAGCCCTGGCCCAAACCCCAGCCTCAGCCCTGGCCCCAGCCCCAGCCATAGACCCAGCCCCAGCCCAGCCTCAGCCCTGCCCCAGCCCAGCCACAGCCACAGCCACAGCCACAGCCACAGCCCAGCCCCAGCTCTGGACCCAGCCCCAGCCCTAGCCTAGCCCCAGCCCCACCCTCGGCCCCAGACCAGCCCCGAGCCCTGCCCCAGCCCCAGCCCCCACCCCAGCCCAGCCCAAGCCCTGCCCCAGCCCCAGCCCTGGCCCAAACCCCAGCCCCAGCCCTGGCCCCAGCCCCAGCCCTGTCCCCAACCCCAGCCACAGCCCCAGCCACACCCTCGGCACCAGCCCAGCCCCAGCCCCCAGCCACAACCTTGGCCCCAGCCCACACCCAGTTCCTACCCTGCCCCATCCCTCCCCAGCCCTACCCCAGCCCAGTCCCCGGTCCCAGCCCAGGCCCAGACCAGCTCCAGCCCAGCCCCAGCCCTAGCCCAGCCCAGCCACAGCCACAGCCCAGCCCCAGCCCTGGACCCCAGCCCCAGCCCAGCCCCAGCACAGCCCAGCCCCAGCACAGCCCAGCCCCAGCCCTGGACCCAGCCCCAGCCCCAGCCCCACCCTCGGCCCCAGACCAGCCCCAGCCCCATCCCTAGCCCAGCCCTGCCCTCAGCCCAGCCCCAGCCCTGCCCCGTCCCAGCCCCAGCCCCGCCCCAGCCCTGACCCCAGCCCCAGTCCCAGCCCCAGCCCCAGACCAGCCCCAGCCCAGCACCTGCCCCAGCCCCACCCCAGCCCAGTCCCGGTCCCATCCCAGGCCCAATCCTGCCCCAGCCCAAGCCCCAGTCCCAGCCCCAGGCCCCATCCGTTCCCCCAGCCCAGCCCAGCCCCATCCCCATCCCTGCCCCCAGCCCAGCCCTGCCCCAGCCCAACCCCAGCCACCACCCAGCCCCAGCCCTGCACCGAATCCAGCCCCAGCCCGGCTCCAGCCCTGCCCCAGCCGCGGCCCCGTGCCCCTGACCCCAGCCCCAGCCACAGCCCAGCCCCAACCCTGCCCCAGCCCCAGCCCCAGCCCCAGCCCCAGCCCCAGCCCTGCCCCCAGCCCAGCCCAGCCCCATCCCCATCCTTCCCCTAGCCCGGCCCCAGCCTGGCCCCAGCCTCAAGCCCCAGACCAGCCCCAGCCCTGGACCCAGTCCCAGCACCACCCCTGCCCCAGCCCAGCCCCAGCCCTGGACCCAGCCCCCAGCCCCAGCCCTGCCCCAGCCCCAGCCCCAGCCCTAGACCCAGCCCCAGCTCCAGCCCTGGACCCCAGCCCCAGCCCCAGCCCTGGCCCAAACCCCAGCCCCAGCCCCAGCCCTGGACCCAGCCCCAGCCCCAGCACTGCCCCAGCCCAGCCCCAGCCCAGCCCCAGCACTAGCCCCTTCCCGGGCCCCAACCCCAGCCCCAGCCCTGCCCCAGCTCAGCCCCCAGCCACAGCCCAGGACCCAACCCCAGCTCGAGCCCTGGACCCAGCCCAGACCCAGCCCCAGCCCTGGCCCAAACCCCAGCCCCAGCCCCTGGCCCCAGCCCCAGCCCCAGCCCCAGCCCAGCCCCAGCCCCAGCCCAGCCCCAGCACTAGCCCCTGCCGGGCCCCAGCCCCAGCCCCAGCCCTGCCCCAGCCCCAGCCCAGCCCCAGCCCCAGCCCTGGACCCAGCCACAGCCCAGCCTCAGCTCTGCCCCAGCCCAGCCACAGCCACAGCCACAGCCCAGCCTGAGATCTGGACCCAGCCCCAGCCCCAGACTAGCCCCAGCCCCAGCCCCAGCCCAGCCCCAACCCAGCCCCCAGCCCCAGCCCAGGACCCAGCCCCAGCTCGAGCCCTGGACCCAGCCCAGACCCAGCCCCAGCCCTGGCCCAAACCCCAGCCCCAGCACTGGCCCCCAGCCCCAGCCCCAGCCCCAGCCCAGCCCCAGACCCAGCCCAGACCCAGCACTAGCCCCTGCCTGGGCCCCAGCCCCCAGCCCCAGCCCTGCCCCCAGCCCCAGCCCCAGCCCCAGCCCTGGACCCAGCCCCAGCCCAGCCTCAGCCCTGCCGCAGCCCAGCCACAGCCACAGCCCAGCCCCAGCCTGGACCCATCCCTGCCCCAGCTCTGGCCCTAGCCCTGTCCCCAGCCCCGGCCCCTGCCCCCAGCCCCAGTCCTGGTCCAGGCCCAGCTCTTGCCTAGCCCTGCACTCAGCCCCAGCCCCAGCCCCATCCTCGGCCCCAGACCAGCCCCAGCCCTGCCCCAGCCAAGCCCAGCCCCAGCCCAGCCCCAGCCCCAGCCCTGCCCCAGCCCAGCCCAAGCCCCAGCCTAGCCCTGCCCCAAACCCAGCCCCAGCCCTGGACCCTGCCCTGCCCCAGCGCTGGCCCTAACCCTTTCCCCAGCCCCAGCCCCAGCCCGGCCCCAGCCCAGCCCTATCCCCAGACCCAGCCCTGCCCCAGCCCAGCCCCAGCCCCAGCCCTACCCCAGCCCTGCCCCAGCCTCGGGTCCAGCCCTGCCCCAGGCCCAGCCCAGAACCCAGCCCAGCCCCACCCTCATCCCCAGCCCAGCTGCAGCCCCAGCACTGCCCCAGCCCAGCCCCACCCCAGCCCAGCCCCAGCCCAGCCCCGGCCCACCCAAGCCCCAGCCCTGCCCCAGACCCGGCCCCAGCCCCAGCCCATCCCCAGCCCTGCCCGAGACCCAGCCACAGCCACAGCCCCGTCCCCAGCCCTGCCCCAGCCCCAGTCCTGCCCCAGCCCAGCCCCACCCTCATCCCTAGCCCAGCTGCAGCCCCAGCCCAGCCCTGCCCCAGCCCTGCCCCAGCCCCAGCCCCAGCCCTGGACCCAGCCCCAGCCCCAGCCCAGCCCCAGCCCCAGCCCTGCCCCAGCCCAGCCCCCAGCCCAGCACCAGCCCTGGACCCAGCCCCAGCCCCAGCCCTGGCCCCAGCCCCAGCCCCAGCCCTGCCCCGGCCCAGCCCCAGCCCAGCACCAGCCCTAACCCAGCCCCAGCCCCAGCCCTGCCCCAGACCGGCCCCAGCCCTGCCCCAGCCCAGCCCAGCCACAGCCACAGCCCAGCCCCAGCCCTGCCCCCAGCCCAGCCCAGCCCCATCCCCATCCTTCCCCTAGCCCAGCCCCAGCCCGGCCCCAGCCTCCAGCCCCAGCCCCAGCCCTGCCCCAGCCCCAGCCCCAGCCCTGGACCCAGCCCCAGCTCCAGCCCTGGACCCAGCCCCAGCCCCAGTCCTGGCCCAGTCCCTGCCCCAGGCCAGTCCTGGTCCCCAGCCCAGCCCCAGCCCTGCCCTGGCCCAGCCCCAGTCCCAGCCCTTGACCCAGTCCCCGCCCCAGCCCAGTCCTGGTCCCAGCCCAGCCCCAGCACTGCCCCAAGCCCTAGCCCAGCCCTACCGTCAGGCCCCAGCCCCAGCCCCAGCCCAAGCCCCACCCTCGGCCCCAGCCCAGCCCCAGCCTTAACCCAGCCCAGCCCCAGCCACAGCCCAGCCCCAGCCCTGGCCCAAACCCCAGCCCCAGCCCCAGCCCAGCCCAAGCCATGCCCCAGCCCCAGCCCTGGCCCCAAACCCCAGCCCCAGCCCTGGCCCCAGCCCCAGCCCCAGCCCCAGCCCTGCCCTAGCCCCAACCCCTGCCCTGGACCCAGCCCCAGCCCCAGCCCTGGCCCAAACCCCAGCCCCAGCCCCAGCCCAGCCCCAGCCCTGCCCCAGCCCCAGCCCTGGCCCAAACCCCAGCCCCAGCCCTGGCCCCAGCCCCAGCCCCAGCCCAGCCCAAGCCCTGCCCAGTCCCAGCCCTGGCCCAAAACCCAACCCCAGCCCTGGACCCAGCCCCATCTCCAGCCCTGGCCCCAGCCCTGGCCCAAAACCCAGCCCCACCCCTGGCCCAAACCCCAGCCTCAGCCCTGGCCCCAGCCCCAGCCATAGACCCAGCCCCAGCCCAGCCTCAGCCCTGCCCCAGCCCAGCCACAGCCACAGCCACAGCCACAGCCCAGCCCCAGCTCTGGACCCAGCCCCAGCCCTAGCCTAGCCCCAGCCCCACCCTCGGCCCCAGACCAGCCCCAGCCCTGCCCCAGCCCCAGCCCCCCCCCCCAGCCCAGCCCAAGCCCTGCCCCAGCCCCAGCCCTGGCCCCAAACCCCAGCCCCAGCCCTGGCCCCAGCCCCAGCCCTGTCCCCAACCCCAGCCACAGCCCCAGCCACACCCTCGGCACCAGCCCAGCCCCAGCCCCAGCCACAACCTTGGCCCCAGCCCAGACCCAGTTCCTACCCTGCCCATACCTCCCCCAGCCCTACCCCAGCCCAGTCCCGGTCCCAGCCCAGGCCCAGACCAGCTCCAGCCCAGCCCCAGCCCTAGCCCAGCCCAGCCACAGCCACAGCCCAGCCCCAGCCCTGCCCCGTCCCAGCCCCAGCCCCGCCCCAGCCCTGTCCCCAGCCCCAGTCCCACCAGCCCCAGCCCCAGACCAGCCCCAGCCCAGCACCTGCCCCAGCCCTACCCCAGCCCAGTCCCGGTCCCATCCCAGGCCCAATCCTGCCCCAGCCCAAGCCCCAGTCCCAGCCCCAGCCCCATCCGTTCCCCAGCCCAGCCCAGCCCCAGCCCCATCCCTGCCCCCAGCCCAGCCCTGCCCCAGCCCAACCCCAGCCACCACCCAGCCCCAGCCCTGCACCGAATCCAGCCCCAGCCCGGCTCCAGCCCTGCCCCAGCCGCGGCCCGTGCCCCTGACCCCAGCCCCAGCCACAGCCCAGCCCCAACCCTGCCCCAGCCCCAGCCCCAGCCCCAGCCCCAGCCCTGCCCCCAGCCCAGCCCAGCCCCATCCCCATCCTTCCCCTAGCCCGGCCCCAGCCTGGCCCCAGCCTCAAGCCCCAGCCCAGCCCCAGCCCTGGACCCAGTCCCAGCACCACCCCTGCCCCAGCCCAGCCCCAGCCCTGGACCCAGCCCCAGCCCCAGCCCTGCCCCAGCCCCAGCCCCAGCCCTAGACCCAAGCCCCAGCTCCAGCCCTGGACCCAGCCCCAGCCCCAGCCCTGGCCCAAACCCCAGCCCCAGCCCCAGCCCTGGACCCAGCCCCAGCCCCAGCCTAGCCCCAGCCCCAGAGCCAGCCCCAGCACTGCCCCAGCCCAGCCCCAGCCCAGCCCCAGCACTAGCCCCTTCCCGGGCCCCAAACCCAGCCCCAGCCCTGCCCCAGCCCAGCCCCAGCCCCAGCCCAGGACCCAACCCCAGCTCGAGCCCTGGACCCAGCCCAGACCCAGCCCCAGCCCTGGCCCAAACCCCAGCCCCAGCCCTGGCCCCAGCCCCAGCCCCCAGCCCCTGCCCGGGCCCCAGCCCCAGCCCCAGCCCTGCCCCAGCCCCAGCCCCAGCCCCAGCCCTGGACCCAGCCACAGCCCAGCCTCAGCTCTGCCCCAGCCAGCCACAGCCACAGCCACAGCCCAGCCTGAGATCTGGACCCAGCCCCAGCCCCAGACTAGCCCCAGCCCCAGCCCCAGCCCTGCCCCAGCCCAGCCCCAACCCCAGCCCAGGACCCAGCCCCAGCTCGAGCCCTGGACCCAGCCCAGACCCAGCCCCAGCCCTGGCCCAAACCCCAGCCCCAGCCCTGGCCCCAGCCCCAGCCCCAGCCCCAGCCCAGCCCAGCCCCAGCCCAGGACCCAGCCCCAGCTCGAGCCCTGGACCCAGCCCAGACCCAGCCCCAGCCCTGGCCCAAACCCCAGCCCCAGCCCTGGACCCAGCCCCAGCCCCAGCCCAGCCTCAGCCCTGCCCCAGCCCGGCCACAGCCACAGCCCAGCCCCAGCCTGGACCCATCCCTGCCCCAGCTCTGGCCCTAGCCCTGTCCCCAGCCCCGGCCCCTGCCCCAGCCCCAGTCCTGGTCCAGGCCCAGCTCTTGCCTAGCCCTGCACTCAGCCCCAGCCCCAGCCCCATCCTCGGCCCCAGACCAGCCCCAGCCCTGCCCCAGCCAAGCCCAGCCCCAGCCAGCCCCAGCCCCAGCCCTGCCCCAGCCCAGCCCAAGCCCCAGCCTAGCCCTGCCCCGAACCCAGCCCCAGCCCTGGACCCTGCCCTGCCCCAGCTCTGGCCCTAACCCTTTCCCCAGCCCCAGCCCCAGCCCGGCCCCAGCCCAGCCCTATCCCCAGACCCAGCCCTGCCCCAGCCCAGCCCCAGCCCCAGCCCTACCCCAGCCCTGCCCCAGGCCCAGCCCAGAACCCAGCCCAGCCCCACCCTCATCCCCAGCCCAGCTGCAGCCCCAGCACTGCCCCAGCCCAGCCCCGCCCCAGCCCAGCCCCAGCCCAGCCCCGGCCCCAGCCAAGCCCCAGCCCTGCCCCAGACCCGGCCCCCAGCCCTGCCCCAGCCCCAGTCCTGCCCCAGCCCAGCCCCACCCTCATCCCTAGCCCAGCTGCAGCCCCAGCCCTGCCCCAGCCCAGCCCTGCCCCAGCCCTGCCCCAGCCCAGCCCCAGCCCTGGACCCAGCCCCAGCCCCAGCCCAGCCCCAGCCCCAGCCCTGCCCCAGCCCAGCCCCAGCCCAGCACCAGCCCTGGACCCAGCCCCAGCCCCAGCCCTGGCCCCAGCCCCAGCCCCAGCCCAGCACCTGCCCTGGACCCAGCACCAGCCCTAACCCAGCCCCAGCCCCAGCCCTGCCCCAGACCGGCCCCAGCCCTGCCCCAGCCCAGCCCAGCCACAGCCACAGCCCAGCCCCAGCCCTGCCCCCAGCCCAGCCCAGCCCCATCCCCATCCTTCCCCTAGCCCAGCCCCAGCCCGGCCCCAGCCTCCAGCCCCAGCCCCAGCCCTGCCCCAGCCCCAGCCCCAGCCCTGGACCCAGCCCCAGCTCCAGCCCTGGACCCAGCCCCAGCCCCAGCCCCAGTCCTGGCCCAGTCCCTGCCCCCAGGCCAGTCCTGGTCCCAGCCCAGCCCCAGCCCTGCCCTGGCCCAGCCCCAGTCCCAGCCTTGACCCAGTCCCCGCCCCAGCCCAGTCCTGGTCCCAGCCCAGCCCCAGCACTGCCCCAGCCCTAGCCCAGCCCTACCGTCAGGCCCCAGCCCAGCCCAGCCCAAGCCCCACCCTCGGCCCCAGCCCAGCCCCAGCCCTAACCCAGCCCAGACCCAGCCACCAGCCCAGCCCCAGCCCTGGACCCAGCCCCAGCCCTGCCCAAGCCCAGCCCCAGCCCTGCCCTGGCCCAGCCCCAGTCCCAGCCTTGACCCAGTCCCCGCCCCAGCCCAGTCCTGGTCCCAGCCCAGCCCCAGCACTGCCCCAGCCCCAGCCCAGCCCTACCGTCAGGCCCCAGCCCAGCCCAGCCCAAGCCCCACCCTCGGCCCCAGCCCAGCCCCAGCCCTAACCCAGCCCAGCCCCAGCCACAGCCCAGCCCCAGCCCTGGACCCAGCCCCAGCCCTGCCCCAGCCCAGCCCCTGCCCTAGCCCAGCCCCAGCCCCAGTTCCAGCCCAGCCCCAGTTCCAGCACTGCCCCCAGCCCTGCCCCAGCCACGGCCCCAGCCCCAGACTCAGCCCCAGCCCTACCCCAGCCCAGTCCTGGTCCCAGCCCAGCCCCCAGCCCTGCCCCAGCCCAGCCCCAGCCCCAGCCCCACCCTCGGCCTCAGCCCAGCCCTTCCCTCAGACCCAGCCCCAGCCCCAGCCCCACCCTCGGCCCAAGCCCAGCCGCAGCCCCAGCCCCGGCCCCAACCTCAGTCCCAGCCCTGCTCCTAGCCCCGACCCCAGCCACGGCCCCAGCCCTGCCCCAGCCCCAGTCCTGCCCCAGCCCCGGTCCCAGCCCCGGCCCCTGCCCAGCCCCACTCCCATCCCTGACCCCAGCCCTGCCCCAGCCCCAGCCCCAGCCCCAGCCCCGGCCCCAGCCCCGGCCCCTGCCCAGCCCCACTCCCAGACCAGCCCCACCCTCGGTCCCAGCCCAGCCCCAGCCCTGCCCCAGCCCAGCCCCAGCCCTGGACCCAGCCCCAGCCCCAACCCTGCCCCAGCCCCAGCCCTGGACCCAGCCCCCAGCCCCAGCCCTGGACACAGCCCAGCCCAGCCCCATCCCCATCCTTCCCCTAGCCCGGCCCCAGCCTGGGCCCAGCCTCAAGCCCCAGCCCAGACCCAGCCCTGGACCCAGCCCCAGCCCCAGCCCTGCCCCAGCCCAGCCCCAGCCCTGGACCTAGCCCTGCCCCAGCCCCAGCCCTGGCCCAAACCCCAGCCCCAGCCCCAGCCCTGCCCCAGCCCAGCCCCAGCCCCAGCCCTTCCCCAGTCCAGCACCAGCCCTGGACCCAGCCCCAGCCCTGGACCCAGCCCCAGCCCCAGCCCTGGCCCCAGCCCCAGCCCCAGCCCAGCCCCTGCCCTGGACCCAGCCCCAGCCCTAACCCAGCCCCAGCCCCAGCCCTGCCCCAGACCGGCCCCAGACCTGCCCCAGCCCAGCCCAGCCCCAGCCACAGCCCAGCCCCAGCCCCAGCCCTACCCCAGCCCTGCCCCAGCCTCGGGTCCAGCCCTGCCCCAGGCCCAGCCCAGAACCCAGCCCAGCCCCACCCTCATCCCCAGCCCAGCTGCAGCCCCAGCCCTGCCCCAGCCCAGCCCCAGCCCAGCCCCGGCCCCACCCAAGCCCCAGCCCTGCCCCAGACCCGGCCCCAGCCCCAGCCCATCCCCAGCCCTGCCCGAGACCCAGCCACAGCCACAGCCCCGGCCCCAGCCCTGCCCCAGCCCCAGCCCTGGCGCCAGCCCCAGCCTCAGCCCCAGCCCTAGCCCAGCCCCAGCCCCGGCCCCAGCCCCAACCCTAGCCCTGCCCCAGCCCAGCCCCAGCCCTGGACCCAGCCCCAGCCCCAGCCCTGCGCCAGCCCTGGCCCAAAACCCAGCCCCAGCCCTGGCCCAAACCCCAGCCTCAGCCCAGCCCCATCCCCATCCTTCCCCTAGCCCGGCCCCAGCCTGGCCCCAGCCTCAAGCCCCAGCCCAGCCTCAGCCCTGGACCCAGTCCCAGCCCCAGCCCTGCCCCAGCCCAGCCCCAGCCCTGGACCCAGCCCCAGCCCCAGCCCTGGCCCAAACCCCAGCCCCAGCCCCAGCCGTGGACCCAGCCTCAGCCCCAGGACCAGCCTAGCCCCAGCCCCAGCCCCAGAGCCAGCACCAGCACTGCCCCAGCCCAGCCCCAGCCCTGGACCCAGCCCCAGCCTAGCCCTGTCCCCAGACCCAGCCCTGCCCCAGCCCAGCCCCAGCCCCAGCCCTACACCAGCCCTGCCCCAGCCTCGGGTCCACCCCTGCCCCAGGCCCAGCCCAGAACCCAGCCCAGCCCCACCCTCATCCCCAGCCCAGCTGCAGCCCCAGCCCTGCCCCAGCCCAGCCCCAGCCCAGCCCTGGCCCCACCCAAGCCCCAGCCCTGCCCCAGACCCGGCCCCAGCCCCAGCCCATCCCCAGCCCTGCCCGAGACCCAGCCACAGCCACAGCCCTGGCCCCAGCCCTGCCCCAGCCCCAGTCCTGCCCCACCCCAGCCCCACCCTCATCCCTAGCCCAGCTGCAGCTCCAGCCCTGCCCCAGCCCTGGCTCCTGCAACAGCCCCGGCCCCAGCCCCAGCCCCAGCCCTGCCCCCAGCCCCAGCCCAGCCCCAGCCCCAGCCCTGCCCCAGCCCAGCCCCAGCCCCAGCCCTTCCCCAGTCCAGCACCAGCCCTGGACCCAGCCCCAGCCCTGGACCCAGCCCCAGCCCCAGCCCTGGCCCCAGCCCCAGCCCCAGCCCAGCCCCTGCCCTGGACCCAGCCCCAGCCCTAACCCAGCCCCAGCCCCAGCCCTGCCCCAGACCGGCCCCAGACCTGCTCCAGCCCAGCCCCAGCCACAGCCCAGCCCCAGCCCCAGCCCTACCCCAGCCCTGCCCCAGCCTCGGGTCCAGCCCTGCCCCAGGCCCAGCCCAGAACCCAGCCCAGCCCCACCCTCATCCCCAGCCCAGCTGCAGCCCCAGCCCTGCCCCAGCCCAGCCCCAGCCCAGGCCCGGCCCCACCCAAGCCCCAGCCCTGCCCCAGACCCGGCCCCAGCCCCAGCCCATCCCCAGCCCTGCCCGAGACCCAGCCACAGCCACAGCCCCGGCCCCAGCCCTGCCCCAGCCCCAGCCCTGGCGCCAGCCCCAACCTCAGCCCCAGCCCTAGCCCAGCCCCAGCCCCGGCCCCAGCCCCAACCCTAGCCCTGCCCCAGCCCAGCCCCAGCCCTGGACCCAGCCCCAGCCCCAGCCCTGCCCTAGCCCCAACCCCTGCCCTGGACCCAGCCCCAGCTCCAGCCCTGGACCCAGCCCTGCCCCAGCCCCAGCCCTGGCCCAAACCCCAGCCCCAGCCCTGGCCCCAGCCCCAGCCCCAGCCCAGCCCAAGCCCTGCCCCAGCCCCAGCCCTGGCCCAAAACCCAGCCCCAGCCCTGGACCCAGCCCCAGCCCCAGCCCCAGCCCTGCCCCAGCCCCAACCCCAGCCCTGGACCCAGCCCCATCTCCAGCCCTGGCCCCAGCCCTGGCTCAAAACCCAGCCCCAGCCCTGGCCCCAGCCCCTGCCCAGACCCAGCCCCGGTGCCAGCCCTGCCCCAGCCCAGACCCAGCCCAGCCCAGCCCCATCGCCATCCTTGCCCCCAGCCCCAGCCCTAGCCCAGCCCTGCCCTCAGCCCCAGCCCCAGGCCCAGCTCCAGCCCGACCCTCGGCCCCAGCCCAGCCACAGCCCCAGGCCTGCCCCAGCCCCAGCCCCAGCCATAGACCCAGCCCCAGCCCAGCCTCAGCCCTGCCCCAGCCCAGCCACAGCCACAGCCACAGCCACAGCCACAGCCCAGCCCCAGCTCTGGACCCAGCCCCAGCCCTAGCCTAGCCCCAGCCCCACCCTCGGCCCCAGACCAGCCCCAGCCCTGCCCCAGCCCCGCCCCAGCCCCACCCCCAGCCCAGCCCAAGCCCTGCCCCAGCCCCCAGCCCTGGCCCAAACCCCAGCCCCAGCCCTGCCCCAGCCCCAGCCCTGTCCCCAACCCCAGCCACAGCCCCAGCCACACCCTCGGCACCAGCCCAGCCCCAGCCCCAGCCACAACCTTGGCCCCAGCCCAGACCCAGTTCCTACCCTGCCCCATCCCTCCCCCAGCCCTACCCCAGCCCAGTCCCGGTCCCAGCCCAGGCCCAGACCAGCTCCAGCCCAGCCCCAGCCCTAGCCCAGCCCAGCCACAGCCACAGCCCAGCCCCAGCCCTGGACCCAGCCCCAGCCCAGCCCCAGCACAGCCCAGCCCCAGCCCTGGACCCAGCCCCAGCCCCAGCCCCACCCTCAGCCCCAGACCAGCCCCAGCCCCATCCCTAGCCCAGCCCTGCCCTCAGCCCAGCCCCAGCCCTGCCCCGTCCCAGCCCCAGCCCCGCCCCAGCCCTGTCCCCAGCCCCCAGTCCCAGCCCCAGCCCCAGACCAGCCCCAGCCCAGCACCTGCCCCAGCCCTACCCCAGCCCAGTCCCGGTCCATCCCAGGCCCAATCCTGCCCCAGCCCAAGCCCCAGTCCAGCCCCAGCCCCCATCCGTTCCCCCAGCCCAGCCCAGCCCCATCCCCATCCCTGCCCCCAGCCCAGCCCTGCCCCAGCCCAACCCCAGCCACCACCCAGCCCCAGCCCTGCACCGAATCCAGCCCCAGCCCGGCTCCAGCCCTGCCCCAGCCGCGGCCCCGTGCCCCTGACCCCCAGCCCCAGCCACAGCCCCCAGCCCCAACCCTGCCCCAGCCCCAGCCCCAGGCACGGCCCCAGCCCCAGCCCAGCCCCATCACCCATCCTTCCCCTAGCCCGGCCCCCAGCCTGGCCCCAGCTCAAGCCCCAGCCCAGCCCCAGCCCTGGACCCAGTCCCAGCCCCAGCCCTGCCCCAGCCCAGCCCCAGCCCTGGACCCAGCCCCAGCCCCAGCCCTGCCCCAGCCCCAGCCCCAGCCCTGGACCCAGCCCCAGCTCCAGCCCCTGGACCCAGCCCCAGCCCAGCCCTGGCCCAAACCCCAGCCCCAGCCCCAGCCCTGGATCCAGCCCCAGCCCCACCCCAGCCCCAGCCTAGCCCCAGCCCCAGCCCCAGAGCCAGCCCCAGCACTGCCCCAGCCCAGCCCCAGCCCTGGACCCAGCCCCAGCCTAGCACTGTCCCCAGACCCAGCCCTGCCCCAGCCCAGCCCCAGCCCCAGCCCTACACCAGCCCTGCCCCAGCCTCGGGTCCACCCCTGCCCCAGGCCCAGCCCCAGTCCTTCCCCAGTCCAGCACCAGCCCTGGACCCAGCCCCAGCCCTGGACCCAGCCCCAGCCCCAGCCCAGCCCCTGACCTGGACCCAGCCCCAGCCCTAACCCAGCCCCAGCCCCAGCCCTGCCCCAGACCGGCCCCAGCCCTGCCCCAGCCCAGCCCAGCCACAGCCACAGCCCAGCCCCAGCCCCAGCCCTACCCCAGCCCTGCCCCAGCCTCGGGTCCAGCCCTGCCCCAGGCCCAGCCCAGAACCCAGCCCAGCCCCACCCACATCCCCAGCCCAGCTGCAGCCCCAGCCCTGCCCCAGCCCAGCCCCAGCCCAGCCCCGGCCCCAGCCAAGCCCCAGCCGTGCCCCAGACCCGGCCCCAGCCCCAGCCCATCCCCAGCCCTGCCCGAGACCAGCCACAGCCACAGCCCCGGCCCCAGCCCTGCCCCAGCCCAGCCCCAGCCCCAGCCCCAGCCCCAGCCCCCAGCCCTAGCCCAGCCCCAGCCCCGGCCCCAGCCCCAACCCTAGCCCTGCCCCAGCCCAGCCCCAGCCCTGGACCCAGCCCCAGCTCCAGCCCTCTGAACCCAGCCCTGCCCCAGCCCCAGCCCTGGCCCAAACCCCAGCCCCAGCCCTGGCCCCAGCCCCAGCCCAGACCCAGCCCCCGGTCCCAGCCCTGCCCCAGCCCAGACCCAGCCCAGCCCAAGCCCTGCCCCAGCCCCAGCCCCATCCCTGCCCTCAGCTCCAGCCCCAGCCCCGGCCCCAGCCCCGGACCCTGCCCAGCCCCACTCCAAGACCAGCCCCAACCTCGGCCCCAGTCCAGCCCCAGCCCAGCCCCAGCCCTGCCCCAGCCCAGCCCCAGCCCTGGACCCAGCCCCAGCCCCAGCCCTAGCCCAGCCCCTGCCCCGGCCCCAGCCCCAGCCCTAGGCCCTGCCCCAGCCCAGCCCCACCCATGGACCCAGCCCCAGCCCCGCCCTGCCCCAGCCCAGCCCAGCCCTGGCCCAAACCCCAGCCCCAGCCCTGGCCCCAGCCCCAGCCCCAGCCCCAGCCCTAGCCCAGCCCCTGCCCCCGGCCCCAGCCCCAGCCCTAGCCCTGCCCCAGCCCAGCCCCACCCATGGACCCAGCCCCAGCCCCGGCCCTGCCCCAGCCCAGCCCAGCCCTGCCCCAGCCCCAGCCCTGGCCCCAACCCCAGCCCCAGCCCTGGCCCCAGCCCCAGCCCCAGCCCCAGCCCTGCCCTTAGCCCCAACCCCTGCCCTGGACCCAGCCCCAGCTCCAGCCCTGGACCCAGCCCTGCCCCAGCCCCAGCCCTGGCCCAAACCCCAGCCCCAGCCCTGGGCCCCAGCCCCAGCCCCAGCCCAGCCCAAGCCCTGCCCAGCCCCAGCCCTGGCCCAAAACCCAGCCCCAGCCCTGGCCCCAGCCCCAGCCCAGCCCCAGCCCTGCCCCAGCCCCAACCCCAGCCCTGGACCCAGCCCCATCTCCAGCCCTGGCCCCAGCCCTGGCCCAAAACCCAGCCCCAGCCCTGGCCCAAACCCCAGCCTCAGCCCTGGCCCCAGCCCCAGCCCAGACCCAGCCCCGGTGCCAGCCCTGCCCCAGCCCAGACCCAGCCCAGCCCAGCCCCATCGCCATCCTTGCCCCCAGCCCCAGCCCTAGCCCAGCCCTGCCCTCAGCCCCAGCCCCAGGCCCAGCTCCAGCCCGACCCTCGGCCCCAGCCCAGCCACAGCCCCAGGCCTGCCCCAGCCCCAACCCCAGCCACAGCCCCAGCCACACCCTCGGCACCAGCCCAGCCCCAGCCCCAGCCACAACCTTGGCCCCAGCCCAGACCCAGTTCCTACCCTGCCCCATCCCTCCCCCAGCCCTACCCCAGCCCAGTCCCAGTCCCAGCCCAGGCCCAGACCAGCTCCAGCCCAGCCCCAGCCCTAGCCCAGCCCAGCCACAGCCACAGCCCAGCCCCAGCCCTGGACCCAGCCCCAGCCCAGCCCCAGCACAGCCCAGCCCCAGCCCTGGACCCAGCCCCAGCCCAGCCCCACCCTCAGCCCCAGACCAGCCCCAGCCCCATCCCTAGCCCAGCCCTGCCCTCAGCCCAGCCCCAGCCCTGCCCCGTCCAGCCCCAGCCCCGCCCCAGCCCTGTCCCCAGCCCCAGTCCCAGCCCCAGCCCCAGACCAGCCCCAGCCCAGCACCTGCCCCAGCCCTACCCAGCCCAGTCCCGGTCCCATCCCAGGCCCAATCTGCCCCAGCCCAAGCCCCAGTCCCAGCCCCAGCCCCATCCGTTCCCCCAGCCCAGCCCAGCCCATCCCATCCCTGCCCCCAGCCCAGCCCTGCCCCAGCCCAACCCCAGCCACCACCCAGCCCCAGCCCTGCACCGAATCCAGCCCCAGCCCGGCTCCAGCCCTGCCCCAGCCGCGGCCCGTGCCCCTGACCCCAGCCCCCCAGCCACAGCCCCAGCCCCAACCCTGCCCCAGCCCCAGCCCCAGGCACGGCCCCAGCCCTGCCCCAGCCCTGGCTCCTGCAACAGCCCCGGCCCCGGCCCCAGCCCCAGCCCTGCCCCCAGCCCAGCCCCATCCCCATCCTTCCCCTAGCCCGGCCCCAGCCTGGCCCCAGCTCAAGCCCAGCCCAGCCCCAGCCCTGGACCCAGTCCCAGCCCCAGCCCTGCCCAGCCCAGCCCCAGCCCTGGACCCAGCCCCAGCCCCAGCCCTGCCCCAGCCCCAGCCCCAGCCCTGGACCCAGCCCCAGCCCCAGCCCTGGACCCAGCCCCAGCCCCAGCCCTGGCCCAAACCCCAGCCCCAGCCCCCAGCCCTGGATCCAGCCCAGCCCCAGCCCCAGCCCCAGCCTAGCCCCAGCCCCAGCCCCAGAGCCAGCCCCAGCACTGCCCCAGCCCAGCCCCAGCCCTGGACCCAGCCCCAGCCTAGCCCTGTCCCCAGACCCAGCCCTGCCCCAGCCCAGCCCCAGCCCCAGCCCTACACCAGCCCCTGCCCCAGCCTCGGGTCCACCCCTGCCCCAGCCCCAGCCCTTCCCCAGTCCAGCACCAGCCCTGGACCCAGCCCCAGCCCTGGACCCAGCCCCAGCCCCAGCCCTGGCCCCAGCCCCAGCCCCAGCCCAGCCCCTGACCTGGACCCAGCCCCCAGCCCTAACCCAGCCCCAGCCCCAGCCCTGCCCCAGACCGGCCCCAGCCTGCCCCAGCCAGCCCAGCCACAGCCACAGCCCAGCCCCAGCCCCAGCCCTACCCCCAGCCCTACCCCCAGCCTCGGGTCCAGCCCTGCCCCTGGCCCAGCCCAGAACCCAGCCCAGCCCCACCCACATCCCCAGCCCAGCTGCAGCCCCAGCCCTGCCCCAGCCCAGCCCCAGCCCAGCCCCGCCCCAGCCAAGCCCCAGCCGTGCCCCAGACCCGGCCCCAGCCCAGCCCATCCCCCCACCCCTGCCCGAGACCCAGCCACAGCCACAGCCCCGGCCCCAGCCCTGCCCCAGCCCCAGCCCTGCCCCAGCCCCAGCCCCCAGCCCCAGCCCCAGCCCTAGCCCAGCCCCAGCCCCGGCCCCAGCCCCAACCCTAGCCCTGCCCCAGCCCAGCCCCAGCCCTGGACCCAGCCCCAGCCCCAGCCCTGCCCCAGCTCAGCCCCAGCCCTGGACCCAGCCCCAGCCCTGCCCCAGCCCTGCCCCAGCCCTGGACCCAGCCCCAGCTCCAGCCCTGAACCCAGCCCTGCCCAGCCCCAGCCCTGGCCCAAACCCCAGCCCCAGCCCTGGCCCCAGCCCCAGCCCAGACCCAGCCCCGGTCCAGCCCTGCCCCAGCCCAGACCCAGCCCAGCCCAAGCCCTGCCCCAGCCCAGCCCCATCCCTGCCCTCAGCTCCAGCCCAGCCCCGGCCCCAGCCCCGGCCCCTGCCCAGCCCCACTCCAAGACCAGCCCCAACCTCGGCCCCAGTCCAGCCCCAGCCCCAGCCCCAGCCCTGCCCCAGCCCAGCCCCAGCCCTGGACCCAGCCCCAGCCCCGGCCCTGCCCCAGCCCAGCCCAGCCCCTGCCACCGGCCCCAGCCCCAGCCCTAGACCTAGCCCTGCCCCAGCCCAGCCCCACCCATGGACCCAGCCCCAGCCCCGGCCCTGCCCCAGCCCAGCCCAGCCCTGGCCCAAACCCCAGCCCCAGCCATGGCCCCAGCCCCAGCCCCAGCCCCAGCCCTAGCCCAGCCCCTGCCCCGGCCCCAGCCCCAGCCCTAGCCCTGCCCCAGCCCAGCCCCACCCATGGACCCAGCCCCAGCCCCGGCCCTGCCCCAGCCCCAGCCCTGGCCCCCAACCCCAGCCCCAGCCCTGGCCCCAGCCCCAGCCCCAGCCCCAGCCCTGCCCTAGCCCCAACCCCTGCCCTGGACCCAGCCCCAGCTCCAGCCCTGGGACCCAGCCCCTGCCCCAGCCCCAGCCCTGGCCCAAACCCCAGCCCCAGCCCTGGCCCCAGCCCCAGCCCCAGCCCAGCCCAAGCCCTGCCCCAGCCCCAGCCCTGGCCCAAAACCCAGCCCCAGCCCTGGACCCCAGCCCCAGCCCCAGCCCCAGCCCTGCCCCAGCCCCAACCCAGCCCTGGACCCAGCCCCATCTCCAGCCCTGGCCCCAGCCCTGGCCCAAAACCCAGCCCCAGCCCTGGCCCAAACCCCAGCCTCAGCCCTGGCCCCAGCCCCAGCCCAGACCCAGCCCCCGGTGCCAGCCCTGCCCCAGCCCAGATCCAGCCCAGCCCAGCCCCATCGCCATCCTTGCCCCCAGCCCCAGCCCTAGCCCAGCCCTGCCCTCAAGCCCCAGCCCCAGGCCCAGCTCCAGCCCGACCCTCGGCCCCAGCCCAGCACAGCCCCAGGCCTGCCCCAGCCCCAACCCCAGCCACAGCCCCAGCCACAACCCTCGGCACCAGCCCAGCCCCAGCCCCAGCCACAACCTTGGCCCCAGCCCAGACCCAGTTCCTACCCTGCCCCATCCCTCCCCCAGCCCTACCCCAGCCCAGTCCCGGTCCCAGCCCAGGCCCAGACCAGCTCCAGCCCAGCCCCAGCCCTAGCCCAGCCCAGCCACAGCCACAGCCCAGCCCCAGCCCTGGACCCAGCCCCAGCCCAGCCCCAGCACAGCCCAGCCCCAGCCCTGGACCCAGCCCCAGCCCCAGCCCCACCCTCAGCCCCAGAGCAGCCCCAGCCCCCATCCCTAGCCCAGCCCTGCCCTCAGCCCAGCCCAGCCCTGCCCCGTCCCAGCCCCAGCCCCGCCCCAGCCCTGTCCCCAGCCCCAGTCCCAGCCCCAGCCCCAGACCAGCCCCAGCCCAGCACCTGCCCAGCCCTACCCCAGCCCAGTCCCGGTCCCATCCCAGGCCCAATCCTGCCCCAGCCCAAGCCCCAGTCCCAGCCCCAGCCCCATCCGTTCCCCCAGCCCAGCCCAGCCCCATCCCCATCCCTGCCCCCAGCCCAGCCCTGCCCCAGCCCAACCCCAGCCACCACCCAGCCCCAGCCCTGCACCGAATCCAGCCCCAGCCCGGCTCCAGCCCTGCCCCAGCCGCGGCCCGTGCCCCTGACCCCAGCCCCAGCCACAGCCCCAGCCCCAACCCTGCCCCAGCCCCAGCCCCAGGCACGGCCCCAGCCCTGCCCCAGCCCTGGCTCCTGCAACAGCCCCGGCCCCCGGCCCCAGCCCCAGCCCTGCCCCCAGCCCAGCCCCATCCCCATCCTTCCCTAGCCCGCCCCAGCCTGGCCCCAGCCTCAAGCCCCAGCCCAGCCCCAGCCCTGGACACAGTCCCAGCCCCAGCCCTGGACCCAGTCCCAGCCCCAGCCCTGCCCCAGCCCAGCCCCAGCCCTGGACCCAGCCCCAGCCCCAGCCCTGCCCCAGCCCCAGCCCCAGCCCCACCCAGCCCTGGACCCAGCCCCAGCTCCAGCCCTGGACCCAGCCCAGCCCCAGCCCCTGGCCCAAACCCCAGCCCCAGCCCCAGCCCTGGATCCAGCCCCAGCCCCAGCCCCAGCCCCAGCCTAGCCCCAGCCCCAGCCCCAGAGCCAGCCCCAGCACTGCCCCAGCCCAGCCCCAGCCCTGGACCCAGCCCCAGCCTAGCCCTGTCCCCAGACCCAGCCCTGCCCCAGCCCAGCCCCAGCCCCAGCCCTACACCAGCCCATGCCCCAGCCTCGGGTCCACCCCTGCCCCAGCCCCAAGCCCTTCCCCAGTCCAGCACCAGCCCTGGACCCAGCCCAGCCCTGGACCCAGCCCCCAGCCCCAGCCCTGGCCCCAGCCCCAGCCCCAGCCCAGCCCCTGACCTGGACCAGCACCAGCCCTGGACCCAGCCCCAGCCCTAACCCAGCCCAGCCCCAGCCCTGCCCCCAGACCGGCCCCAGCCCTGCCCCCAGCCCAGCCCAGCCACAGCCACAGCCCAGCCCCAGCCCCAGCCCTACCCCAGCCCTGCCCCAGCCTCGGGTCCAGCCCTGCCCCAGGCCCAGCCCAGAACCCAGCCCAGCCCCACCCACATCCCCAGCCCAGCTGCAGCCCCAGCCCTGCCCCCAGCCCAGCCCCAGCCCAGCCCCGGCCCCAGCCAAGCCCCAGCCGTGCCCCAGCCCCAGCCCATCCCCAGCCCTGCCCGAGACCCAGCCACAGCCACAGCCCCGGCCCCAGCCCTGCCCCAGCCCCAGCCCTGGCCCCAGCCCCAGCCCCAGCCCTGCCCCAGCCCAGCCCCAGCCCTGGACCCAGCCCCAGCCCCAGCCCTGCCCCAGCCCAGCCCCAGCCCTGGACCCAGCCCCAGCCCTGCCCCAGCCCCTGCCCCAGCCCTGGACCCAGCCCCAGCCCTGCCCCAGCCCCAGCCCTGGCCCAAACCCCAGCCCCAGCCCTGGCCCCAGCCCAGCCCAGACCCAGCCCCGGTCCCAGCCCTGCCCCAGCCCAGACCCAGCCCAGCCCAAGCCCTGCCCCAGCCCCAGCCCAGCCCCATCCCTGCCCTCAGCTCCAGCCCCAGCCCCGGCCCAGCCCCGGCCCCTGCCCAGCCCCACTCCAAGACCAGCCCCAACCTCGGCCCCAGTCCAGCCCCAGCCCCAGCCCTGCCCAGCCCAGCCCCAGCCCTGGACCCAGCCCCAGCCCCAGCCCTAGCCCAGCCCCTGCCCCGGCCCCAGCCCCAGCCCTAGCCCTGCCCCAGCCCAGCCCACTCCATGGACCCAGCCCCAGCCCCGGCCCTGCCCCAGCCCAGCCCAGCCCTGGCCCAAACCCCAGCCCCAGCCCTGGCCCCCAGCCCCAGCCCCAGCCCAGCCCAAGCCCTGCCCCAGCCCCAGCCCTGGCCCAAAACCCAGCCCCAGCCCTGGACCCAGCCCTGCCCCAGCCCCAGCCCTGCCCCAGCCCAGCCCCAGCCCTGGACCCAGCCCCAGCCCCAGCCCTGCCCCAGCCCCAGCCCCAGCCCCAGCCCCAGCCCTGGACCCAGCCCCAGCCCCAGCCCCAGCCCTGCCCCAGCCCAGCCCAAGCCCCAGCCTAGCCCTGCCCCGAACCCAGCCCCAGCCTGGACCCATCCCTGCCCCAGCTCTGGCCCTAGCCCTGTCCCCAGCCCCGGCCCCTGCCCCAGCCCCAGTCCTGGCCCAGGCCCAGCTCTTGCCTAGCCCTGCACTCAGCCCCAGCCCCCAGCCCCATCCTCGGCCCCAGACCAGCCCCAGCCCTGCCCCAGCCAAGCCCAGCCCCAGCCCAGCCCCAGCCCCAGCCCCTGCCCCAGCCCAGCCCAAGCCCCAGCCTAGCCCTGCCCTGAACCCAGCCCCAGCCTGGACCCTGCCCTGCCCAGCTCTGGCCTAGCCCTTTCCCAGCCCCAGCCCCAGCCCGGCCCTAGCCCAGCCCTATCCCCAGACCCAGCCCTGCCCAGCCCAGCCCCAGCCCCAGCCCTACACCAGCCCTGCCCCAGCCTCGGGTCCAGCCCTGCCCAGGCCCAGCCCAGAACCCAGCCCAGTCCCACCCTCATCCCCAGCCCCAGCTGCAGCCCCAGCCCTGCCCCACCCAAGCCCCAGCCCTGCCCCAGACCCGGCCCCAGCCCCAGCCATCCCAGCCCTGCCCGACACCCAGCCACAGCCACAGCCCCGGCCCCAGCCCTGCCCCAACCCCAGTCCTGCCCCAGCCCAGCCCCACCCTCATCCCTAGCCCAGCTGCAGCCCCAGCCCTGCCCCAGCCCAGCCCTGCCGCAGCCCTGCCCCAGCCCAGCCCCAGACCTGGACCCAGCCCCAGCCCAGCCCAGCCCCAGCCCCAGCCCTGCCCCGGCCCAGCCCCAGCCCAGCAGCAGCCCTAACCCAGCCCCCAGCCCCAGCCCTGCCCCCAGACCGGCCCCAGCCCTGCCCCAGCCCAGCCCAGCCACAGCCACAGCCCAGCCCCAGCCCTGCCCCCAGCCCAGCCCAGCCCCATCCCCATCCTTCCCCTAGCCCAGCCCCAGCCCGGCCCCAGCCTCCAGCCCCAGCCCCAGCCCTGCCCCAGCCCCAGCCCCAGCCCTGGACCCAGCCCAGCTCCAGCCCTGGACCCAGCCCCAGCCCCAGTCCTGGCCCAGTCCCTGCCCCAGGCCAGTCCTGGTCCCAGCCCAGCCCCAGCCCTGCCCTGGCCCAGCCCCAGTCCCAGCCTTGACCCAGTCCCCGCCCCAGCCCAGTCCTGGTCCCAGCCCAGCCCCAGCACTGCCCAGCCCTAGCCCAGCCCTACCGTCAGGCCCCAGCCCCAGCCCCAGCCCAAGCCCCACCCTCGGCCCCAGCCCAGCCCCAGCCCTAACCCAGCCCAGCCCCAGCCACAGCCCAGCCCCAGCCCTGGACCCAGCCCCAGCCCAGCCCCAGCCCAGCCCCTGCCCAGCCCAGCCCCAAGCCCCAGCCCCAACCTTGGCCCCAGCCCAGCCCCAGTTCCAGCACTGCCCCAGCCCTGCCCCAGCCACAGCCCCAGCCCCAGCCCCAGCCCCAGACTCGGCCCCAGCCCTACCCCAGCCCAGTCCTGGTCCCAGCCCAGCCCCAGCCCTGCCCCAGCTCAGCCCCAGCCCCAGCCCCACCCTCAGCCTCAGCCTAGCCCTTCCCTCAGACCCAGCCCCAGCCCCAGCCCCACCTTCGGCCCAAGCCCAGCCGCAGCCCCAGCCCCGGCCCCAACCTCAGTCCCCAGCCCTGCTCCTAGCCCCGACCCCAGCCACGGCCCCAGCCCTGCCCCAGCCCCAGTCCTGCCCCAGCCCCGGTCCCAGCCCCGGCCCCTGCCCAGCCCCGCTCCCATCCCTGACCCCAGCCCTGCCCCAGCCCCAGCCCCAGCCCCAGCCCCGGACCCAGCCCCGGCCCCTGCCCAGCCCCCACTCCCAGACCAGCCCCACCCTCGGTCCCAGCCCAGCCCCAGCCCCAGCCCTGCCCCAGCCCAGCCCCAGCCCTGCCCCAGCGCAGCCCAAGCCACAGCCCAGCCCCAGCCTGGACCCATCCCTGCCCCAGCTCTGGCCCTAGCCCTGTCCCCAGCCCCGGCCCCTGCCCCAGCCCCAGTCCTGGCCCAGGCCCAGCTCTTGCCTAGCCCTGCACTCAGCCCCAGCCCCAGCCCCATCCTCGGCCCCAGACCAGCCCCAGCCCTGCCCCAGCCAAGCCCAGCCCCAGCCCAGCCCCAGCCCAGCCCTGCCCCAGCCCAGCCCCAGCCCCAGCCTAGCCCTGCCCCGAACCCAGCCCCAGCCTGGACCCTGCCCTGCCCCAGCTCTGGCCCTAGCCCTTTCCCCAGCCCCAGCCCCAGCCCGGCCCCAGCCCAGCCCTATCCCCAGACCCAGCCCTGCCCCAGCCCAGCCCCAGCCCCAGCCCTACCCCAGCCCTGCCCCAGCCTCAGGTCCAGCCCTGCCCCAGGCCCAGCCCAGAACCCAGCCCAGCCCCACCCTCATCCCCAGCCCAGCCCAGCCCAGCCCCGGCCCCACCCAAGCCCCAGCCCTGCCCCAGACCCGGCCCCAGCCCCAGCCCATCCCCAGCCCTGCCCGAGACCCAGCCACAGCCACAGCCCCGGCCAGAGCCCTGCCCCAGCCCCAGCCCTGCCCCAGCCCAGCCCTGCCCCAGCCCTGCCCCAGCCCAGCCCCAGACCTGGACCCAGCCCCAGCCCCAGCCAGCCCAGCCCCAGCCCTGCCCCGGCCCAGCCCCAGCCCAGCACCAGCCCTAACCCAGCCCCAGCCCCAGCCCTGCCCCAGACCGGCCCCAGCCCTGCCCCAGCCCAGCCCAGCCACAGCCACAGCCCAGCCCCAGCCCTGCCCCCAGCCCAGCCCAGCCCCATCCCCATCCTTCCCCTAGCCCAGCCCCAGCCCAGCCCCACCCTCATCCCCAGCCCAGCCCAGCCCAGCCCCGGCCCCACCCAAGCCCCAGCCCTGCCCCAGACCCGGCCCCAGCCCCAGCCCATCCCCAGCCCTGCCCGAGACCCAGCCACAGCCACAGCCCCGGCCCCAGCCCTGCCCCAGCCCCAGCCCTGCCCCAGCCCAGCCCTGCCCCAGCCCTGCCCCAGCCCAGCCCCAGACCTGGACCCAGCCCCAGCCCCAGCCCAGCCCCAGCCCCAGCCCTGCCCCGGCCCAGCCCCAGCCCATCCCCAGCCCTGCCCGAGACCCAGCCACAGCCACAGCCCCGGCCCCAGCCCTGCCCCAGCCCCAGCCCTGCCCCAGCCCAGCCCTGCCCCAGCCCTGCCCCAGCCCAGCCCCAGACCTGGACCCAGCCCCAGCCCCAGCCCAGCCCCAGCCCCAGCCCTGCCCCGGCCCAGCCCCAGCCCAGCACCAGCCCTAACCCAGCCCCAGCCCCAGCCCTGCCCCAGACCGGCCCCAGCCCTGCCCAGCCCAGCCCAGCCACAGCCACAGCCCAGCCCCAGCCCTGCCCCCAGCCCAGCCCAGCCCCATCCCCATCCTTCCCCTAGCCCAGCCCAGCCCGGCCCCAGCCTCCAGCCCCAGCCCCAGCCCTGGACCCAGCCCCAGCTCCAGCCCTGGACCCAGCCCCAGCCCCAGTCCTGGCCCAGCTCCTGCCCCAGGCCAGTCCTGGTCCCAGCCCCAGCCCCAGCCCTGCCCTGGCCCAGCCCCAGTCCCAGCCTTGACCCAGTCCCCGCCCCAGCCCAGTCCTGGTCCCAGCCCAGCCCCAGCACTGCCCCAGCCCTAGCCCAGCCCTACCGTCAGGCCCAGCCCCAGCCCCAGCCCAAGCCCCACCCTCGGCCCCAGCCCAGCCCCAGCCCTAACCCAGCCCAGACCCAGCCACAGCCCAGCCCCAGCCCTGGACCCAGCCCCAGCCCAGCCCCAGCCCCAGCCCTGCCCCAGCCCAGCCCCTGCCCCAGCCCAGCCCCAGCCCCAGCCCCAACCTTGGCCCCCAGCCCAGCCCCAGTTCCAGCACTGCCCCAGCCCTGCCCCAGCCACAGCCCCAGCCCCAGCCCCAGACTCGGCCCCAGCCCCTACCCCAGCCCAGTCCTGGTCCCAGCCCAGCCCCAGCCCTGCCCCAGCTCAGCCCCAGCCCCAGCCCCACCCTCAGCCTCAGCCTAGCCCTTCCCTCAGACCCAGCCCCAGCCCCAGCCCCACCCTCGGCCCAAGCCCAGCCGCAGCCCCAGCCCCGGCCCCAACCTCAGTCCCAGCCCTGCTCCTAGCCCCGACCCCAGCCACGGCCCCAGCCCTGCCCCAGCCCCGGTCCCAGCCCCGGCCCCTGCCCAGCCCCGCTCCCATCCCTGACCCCCAGCCCTGCCCCAGCCCCAGCCCCAGCCCCAGCCCCGGCCCCAGCCCCGGCCCCTGCCCAGCCCCACTCCCAGACCAGCCCCACCCTCGGTCCCAGCCCAGCCCCAGCCCCAGCCCTGCTCCAGCCCAGCCCCAGCCCTGGGACCCAGCCCCAGCCCCAACCCTGCCCCAGCCCCAGCCCTGGACCCAGCCCCAGCCCCAGCCCTGGACCCAGCCCAGCCCAGCCCCATCCCCATCCTTCCCCTAGCCCGGCCCCAGCCTGGCCCCAGCCTCAAGCCCCAGCCCAGCCTCAGCCCTGGACCCAGTCCCAGCCCCAGCCCTGCCCCAGCCCAGCCCCAGCCCTGGACCCAGCCCCAGCCCCAGCCCTGCCCCAGCCCCTGCCCCAGCCCTGGACCCAGCCCCAGCTCCAGCCCTGGACCCAGCCCCAGCCCCAGCCCTGGCCCAAACCCCAGCCCCAGCACCAGCCTAGCCCAGCCCAGCCCCAGAGCCAGCACCAGCACTGCCCCAGCCCAGCCCCAGCCCTGGACCCAGCCCCAGCCTAGCCCTGTCCCCAGACCCAGCCCTGCCCCAGCCCAGCCCCAGCCCCAGCCCTACACCAGCCCTGCCCCAGCCTCGGGTCCACCCCTGCCCCAGGCCCAGCCCAGAACCCAGCCCAGCCCCACCCTCATCCCCAGCCCAGCTGCAGCCCCAGCCCTGCCCCCAGCCCAGCCCCAGCCCAGCCCCGGCCCCACACAAGCCCCCAGCCCTGCCCCAGACCCAGACCCGGCCCCAGCCCAGCCCATCCCCAGCCCTGCCCGAGACCCAGCCACAGCCACAGCCCTGGCCCCAGCCCTGCCCCAGCCCCAGTCCTGCCCCACCCCAGCCCCACCCTCATCCCTAGCCCAGCTGCAGCTCCAGCCCTGCCCCAGCCCTGGCTCCTGCAACAGCCCCGGCCCCAGCCCCAGCCCCAGCCCTGCCCCAGCCCAGCCCAGCCCCAGCCCCAGCCCTGCCCCAGCCCAGCCCCCAGCCCCAGCCCTGCCCCAGCCCAGCCCCAGCCCCAGCCCTTCCCCAGTCCAGCACCAGCCTGGACCCAGCCCCAGCCCTGGACCCAGCCCAGCCCCAGCCCTGGCCCCAGCCCCAGCCCCAGCCCAGCCCCTGCCCTGGACCCAGCCCCAGCCCTAACCCAGCCCCAGCCCCCAACCTTGGCCCCAGCCCAGCCCCAGTTCCAGCACTGCCCCAGCCCTGCCCCAGCCACAGCCCCAGCCCCAGCCCCAGACTCGGCCCCAGCCCTACCCCAAGCCCAGTCCTGGTCCCAGCCCAGCCCCAGCCCTGCCCAGCTCAGCCCCAGCCCCAGCCCCACCCTCAGCCTCAGCCTAGCCCTTCCCTCAGACCAGCCCCAGCCCCAGCCCCACCCTCGGCCCAAGCCCAGCCGCAGCCCTGGTCCCAGCCCAGCCCCAGCCCTGCCCCAGCTCAGCCCCAGCCCCAGCCCCACCCTCAGCCTCAGCCTAGCCCTTCCCTCAGACCCAGCCCCAGCCCCAGCCCCACCCTCGGCCCAAGCCCCAGCCGCAGCCCCAGCCCCGGCCCCAACCTCAGTCCCAGCCCTGCTCCTAGCCCTGACCCCAGCCACGGCCCCAGCCCTGCCCCAGCCCCCGGTCCCAGCCCCGGCCCCTGCCCAGCCCCGCTCCCATCCCTGACCCCAGCCCTGCCCCAGCCCCCAGCCCCAGCCCCAGCCCCGGCCCCAGCCCCGGCCCCTGCCCAGCCCCACTCCCAGACCAGCCCCACCCTCGGTCCCAGCCCAGCCCCAGCCCCAGCCCTGCCCCAGCCCAGCCCCAGCCCTGGACCCAGCCCCCAGCCCCAGCCCTGGACCCAGCCCAGCCCAGCCCCATCCCCATCCTTCCCCTAGCCCGGCCCCAGCCTGGCCCCAGCCTCAAGCCCCAGCCCAGCCTCAGCCCTGGACCCAGTCCCAGCCCCAGCCCTGCCCCAGCCCAGCCCCAGCCCCTGGACCCAGCCCCAGCCCCAGCCCTGCCCCAGCCCCTGCCCCAGCCCTGGACCCCAGCCCCAGCTCCAGCCCTGGACCCAGCCCCAGCCCCAGCCCCTGGCCCAAACCCCAGCCCCAGCACCAGCCTAGCCCCAGCCCCAGCCCCAGAGCCAGCACCAGCACTGCCCCAGCCCAGCCCCAGCCCCTGGACCCAGCCCCAGCCTAGCCCTGTCCCCCAGACCCCAGCCCTGCCCCAGCCCAGCCCCAGACCCAGCCCTACACCAGCCCCTGCCCCAGCCTCGGGTCCACCCCTGCCCCAGGCCCAGCCCAGAACCCAGCCCAGCCCCACCCTCATCCCCAGCCCAGCTGCAGCCCCAGCCCTGCCCCAGCCCAGCCCCAGCCCAGCCCCCGGCCCCACACAAGCCCCAGCTCTGCCCCAGACCCGGCCCCAGCCCCAGCCCATCCCCAGCCCTGCCCGAGACCCAGCCACAGCCACAGCCCTGGCCCCAGCCCTGCCCCAGCCCCAGTCCTGCCCCACCCCAGCCCCACCCTCATCCCTAGGCCCAGCTGCAGCTCCAGCCCTGCCCCAGCCCTGGCTCCTGCAACAGCCCCGGCCCCAGCCCCAGCCCCAGCCCTGCCCCCAGCCCCAGCCCAGCCCCAGCCCCAGCCCTGCCCCAGCCCAGCCCCAGCCCCAGCCCTTCCCCAGTCCAGCACCAGCCCTGGACCCAGCCCCAGCCCTGGACCCAGCCCCAGCCCCAGCCCTGGCCCCCAGCCCCAGCCCCAGCCCCAGCCCCTGCCCTGGACCCAGCCCCAGCCCTAACCCAGCCCCAGCCCCCAGCCCCTGCCCCAGACCGGGCCCCCAGACCTGCCCCAGCCCAGCCCAGCCCCAGCCCAGCCCACAGCCCCAGCCCTACCCCAGCCCTGCCCCAGCCTCGGGTCCAGCCCTGCCCCAGGCCCAGCCCAGAACCCAGCCCAGCCCCACCCTCATCCCCAGCCCCAGCTGCAGCCCCAGCCCCTGCCCCAGCCCAGCCCCAGCCCAGCCCCGGCCCCCACCCAAGCCCCAGCCCTGCCCCAGACCCGGCCCCAGCCCCAGCCCATCCCCAGCCCTGCCCGAGACCCAGCCACAGCCACAGCCCTGGCCCCAGCCCTGCCCCAGCCCCCAGTCCTGCCCCACCCCAGCCCCACCCTCATCCCTAGCCCAGCTGCAGGCTCCAGCCCTGCCCCAGCCCTGGCTCCTGCAACAGCCCCGGCCCCAGCCCCAGCCCCAGCCCTGCCCCCAGCCCCAGCCCAGCCCCAGCCCCAGCCCTGCCCCAGACCCAGCCCCAGCCCCAGCCCTGCCCCAGCCCAGCCCCAGCCCCAGCCCTTCCCCAGTCCAGCACCAGCCCTGGACCCAGCCCCAGCCCTGGACCCAGCCCCAGCCCTGGCCCCAGCCCCAGCCCCCAGCCCAGCCCCCTGCCCTGGACCCAGCCCCAGCCCTAACCCAGCCCCAGCCCCAGCCCTGCCCCAGACCGGCCCCAGACCTGCCCCAGCCCAGCCCAGCCCCAGCCCAGCCCCAGCCCCAGCCCTACCCCAGCCCTGCCCCAGCCTCGGGTCCAGCCCTGCCCCAGGCCCAGCCCAGAACCCAGCCCAGCCCCACCCCTCATCCCCAGCCCAGCTGCCAGCCCCAGCCCTGCCCCAGCCCAGCCCCAGCCCAGCCCCGGCCCCACCCAAGCCCCAGCCCTGCCCCAGACCCGGCCCCCAGCCCCAGCCCATCCCCAGCCCTGCCCGAGACCCAGCCACAGCCACAGCCCCGGCCCCAGCCCTGCCCCAGCCCCAGCCCTGGCGCCAGCCCCAGCCTCAGCCCCAGCCCTAGCCCCAGCCCCAGCCCCGGCCCCAGCCCCAACCCTAGCCCCTGCCCCAGCCCAGCCCCAGCCCTGGACCCAGCCCCAGCCCCAGCCCTGCCCCAGCCCTGGCCCAAAACCCCAGCCCCAGCCCTGGCCCAAACCCCAGCCTCAGCCCTGGCCCCAGCCCCAGCCCAGACCCAGCCCCGGTGCCAGCCCTGCCCCAGCCCCAGACCCCAGCCCAGCCCAGCCCCCATCGCCATCCTTGCCCCCAGCCCCAGCCCTAGCCCAGCCCCTGCCCTCAGCCCCAGCCCCAGGCCCAGCCCCAGCCCGACCCTCGGCCCCAGCCCAGCCACAGCCCCAGGCCTGCCCCAGCCCCAGCCCCAGCCATAGACCCAGCCCCAGCCCAGCCTCAGCCCTGCCCCAGCCCTGCCCCAGCCCCAGCCCTGGCCCCCAGCCCCAGCCCCAGCCCCAGCCCTAGCCCAGCCCCAGCCCCGGCCCCAGCCCCAACCCTAGCCCTGCCCCAGCCCAGCCCAAGCCCTGGACCCAGCCCCAGCCCCAGCCCCAGCCCTGCCCCAGCCCAGCCCCAGCCCTGGACCCAGCCCCCAGCCCCAGCCCTGCCCCAGCCCCTGCCCCAGCCCTGGACCCAGCCCCAGCTCCAGCCCTGGACCCAGCCCTGCCCCAGCCCCAGCCCTGGCCCAAACCCCAGACCCAGCCCCAGCCCAGCCTAAGCCATGCCCCAGCCCCAGCCCTGGCCCCAACCCCAGCCCCAGCCCTGGCCCCAGCCCCAGCCCCAGCCCCAGCCCTGCCCTAGCCCCAACCCCTGCCCTGGACCCCAGCCCCAGCTCCAGCCCTGGACCCAGCCCAGCCCCAGCCCAGCCCCGGCCCCCACCCAAGCCCCAGCCCTGCCCCAGACCCGGCCCCCAGCCCCAGCCCCATCCCCAGCCCTGCCCGAGACCCAGCCACAGCCACAGCCCTGGCCCCAGCCCTGCCCCAGCCCCAGTCCTGCCCCACCCCAGGCCCCACCCTCATCCCTAGCCCAGCTGCAGCTCCAGCCCTGCCCCAGCCCTGGCTCCTGCAACAGCCCCGGCCCCAGCCCCAGCCCCAAGCCCTGCCCCCCAGCCCCAGCCCAGCCCCAGCCCCAGCCCTGCCCCAGCCCAGCCCCCAGCCCCAGCCCTTCCCCAGTCCAGCACCAGCCCTGGACCCAGCCCCAGCCCTGGACCCAGCCCCAGCCCCAGCCCTGGCCCCAGCCCCAGCCCCAGCCCAGCCCCTGCCCTGGACCCCAGCCCCAGCCCTAACCCAGCCCCAGCCCCAGCCCTGCCCCAGACCGGCCCCAGACCTGCCCCAGCCCAGCCCAGCCCCAGCCCAGCCCCAGCCCCAGCCCTACCCCAGCCCTGCCCCAGCCTCGGGTCCCAGCCCTGCCCCAGGCCCAGCCCAGAACCCAGCCCAGCCCCACCCTCATCCCCAGCCCAGCTGCAGCCCCAGCCCTGCCCCAGCCCAGCCCCAGCCCAGCCCTGGCCCCACCCCAAGCCCCAGCCCTGCCCCAGACCCGGCCCCAGCCCCCCAGCCCATCCCCAGCCCTGCCCCGAGACCCAGCCACAGCCCACAGCCCCGGCCCCAGCCCCTGCCCCAGCCCAGACCCAGCCCAGCCCAGCCCCATCGCCATCCTTGCCCCCCAGCCCCAGCCCTAGCCCAGCCCTGCCCTCAGCCCCAGCCCCAGGCCCAGCCCCAGGCCCGACCCTCGGGCCCCAGCCCCAGCCCCAGCCCTGGACACAGTCCCAGCCCCAGCCCTGGACCCAGTCCCCAGCCCCAGCCCTGCCCCAGCCCAGCCCCAGCCCTGGACCCAGCCCCAGCCCCAGCCCTGCCCCAGCCCCAGCCCCCAGCCCCAGCCCTGGACCCAGCCCCAGCTCCAGCCCTGGACCCAGCCCCAGCCCCAGCCCTGGCCCAAACCCCCAGCCCCAGCCCCAGCCCTGGATCCAGCCCCAGCCCCAGCCCCAGCCCCAGCCTAGCCCCAGCCCCAGCCCCAGAGCCAGCCCCAGCACTGCCCCAGCCCAGCCCCAGCCCTGGACCCAGCCCCAGCCTAGCCCTGTCCCCAGACCCAGCCCTGCCCCAGCCCAGCCCCAGCCCCAGCCCTACACCAGCCCTGCCCCAGCCTCGGGTCCACCCCCTGCCCCAGCCCCCCCAGCTCCAGCCCTGGACCCAGCCCTGCCCCAGCCCCAGCCCTGGCCCAAACCCCAGCCTCAGCCCTGGCCCCAGCCCCAGCCCAGACCCAGCCCCGGTGCCAGCCCTGCCCCAGCCCAGACCCAGCCCAGCCCAGCCCCATCGCCATCCTTGCCCCCAGCCCCAGCCCTAGCCCAGCCCTGCCCTCAGCCCCAGCCCCAGGCCCAGCTCCAGCCCGACCCTCGGCCCCAGCCCAGCCACAGCCCCAGGCCTGCCCCAGCCCCAGCCCCAGCCATAGACCCAGCCCCAGCCCAGCCTCAGCCCTGCCCCAGCCACAGCCACAGCCACAGCCACAGCCACAGCCCAGCCCCAGCTCTGGACCCAGCCCCAGCCCTAGCCTAGCCCCAGCCCCACCCTCGGCCCCAGACCAGCCCCAGCCCTGCTCCTAGCCCCGACCCCAGCCACGGCCCCAGCCCTGCCCCAGCCCCAGTCCTGCCCCAGCCCCGGTCCCAGCCCCGGCCCCTGCCCAGCCCCGCTCCCATCCCTGACCCCAGCCCTGCCCCAGCCCCAGCCCCAGCCCCAGCCCCGGCCCCAGCCCCGGCCCCTGCCCAGCCCCACACCCAGACCAGCCCCACCCTCGGTCCCAGCCCAGCCCCAGCCCCAGCCCTGCCCCAGCCCAGCCCCAGCCCTGCCCCAGCGCAGCCCAAGCCACAGCCCAGCCCCAGCCTGGACCCATCCCTGCCCCAGCTCTGGCCCTAGCCCTGTCCCCAGCCCCGGCCCCTGCCCCAGCCCCAGTCCTGGCCCAGGCCCAGCTCTTGCCTAGCCCTGCACTCAGCCCCAGCCCCAGCCCCATCCTCGGCCCCAGACCAGCCCCAGCCCTGCCCCAGCCAAGCCCAGCCCCAGCCCAGCCCCAGCCCCAGCCCTGCCCCAGCCCAGCCCAAGCCCCAGCCTAGCCCTGCCCCGAACCCAGCCCCAGCCTGGACCCTGCCCTGCCCCAGCTCTGGCCCTAGCCCTTTCCCCAAGCCCCAGCCCCAGCCCGGCCCCAGCCCAGCCCTATCCCCACACCCAGCCCTGCCCCAGCCCAGCCCCAGCCCCAGCCCTACCCCAGCCCTGCCCCAGCCTCAGATCCAGCCCTGCCCCAGGCCCAGCCCAGAACCCAGCCCAGCCCCACCCTCATCCCCAGCCCAGCTGCAGCCCCAGCCCTGCCCCAGCCCAGCCCCAGCCCAGCCCCGGCCCCAGCCAAGCCCCAGCCCTGCCCCAGACCCGGCCCCAGCCCCAGCCCATCCCCAGCCCTGCCCGAGACCCAGCCACAGCCACAGCCCCGGCCCCAGCCCTGCCCCAGCCCCAGTCCTGCCCCAGCCCAGCCCCACCCTCATCCCTAGCCCCAGCTGCAGCCCCAGCCGTGCCCCAGCCCAGCCCTGCCCCAGCCCTGCCCCAGCCCAGCCCCAGCCCTGGACCCAGCCCCAGCCCCAGCCCAACCCCAGCCCCAGCCCTGCCCCGGCCCAGCCCCAGCCCAGCACCAGCCCTAACCCAGCCCCAGCCCCAGCCCTGCCCCAGACCGGCCCCAGCCCTGCCCCAGCCCAGCCCAGCCACAGCCACAGCCCAGTCCCAGCCCTGCCCCCAGCCCAGCCCAGCCCCATCCCCATCCTTCCCCTAGCCCAGCCCCAGCCCGGCCCCAGCCTCCAGCCCCAGCCCCAGCCCTGCCCCAGCCCCAGCCCCCAGCCCTGGACCCAGCCCCAGCTCCAGCCCTGGACCCAGCCCCAGCCCCCAGTCCTGGCCCAGTCCCTGCCCCAGGCCAGTCCTGGTCCCAGCCCAGCCCCAGCCCTGCCCTGGCCCAGCCCCAGTCCCAGCCTTGACCCAGTCCCCGCCCCAGCCCAGTCCTGGTCCCAGCCCAGCCCCAGCACTGCCCCAGCCCTAGCCCAGCCCTACCGTCAGGCCCCAGCCCCAGCCCCAGCCCAAGCCCCACCCTCGGCCCCAGCCCAGCCCCAGCCCTAACCCAGCCCAGCCCCAGCCACAGCCCAGCCCCAGCCCTGGACCCAGCCCCAGCCCAACCCCAGCCCCAGCCCTGCCCCAGCCCAGCCCCTGACCCAGCCCAGCCCCAGCCCCAGCCCCAACCTTGGCCCCAGCCCAGCCCCAGTTCCAGCACTGCCCCAGCCCTGCCCCAGCCACAGCCCCAGCCCCAGCCCCAGACTCGGCCCCAGCCCTACCCCAGCCCAGTCCTGGTCCCAGCCCAGCCCCAGCCCTGCCCCAGCTCAGCCCCAGCCCCAGCCCCACCCTCAGCCTCAGCCTAGCCCTTCCCTCAGACCCAGCCCCAGCCCCAGCCCCACCCTCGGCCCAAGCCCAGCCGCAGCCCCAGCCCCGGCCCCCAACCTCAGTCCCAGCCCTGCTCCTAGCCCCGACCCCAGCCACGGCCCCAGCCCTGCCCCAGCCCCGGTCCCAGCCCCGGCCCCTGCCCAGCCCCGCTCCCATCCCTGACCCCAGCCCTGCCCCAGCCCCAGCCCCAGCCCCGGCCCCAGCCCCGGCCCCTGCCCAGCCCCACTCCCAGACCAGCCCCACCCTCGGTCCCAGCCCAGCCCCAGCCCCAGCCCTGCCCCAGCCCAGCCCCAGCCCTGGACCCAGCCCCAGCCCCAACCCTGCCCCAGCCCCAGCCCTGGACCCAGCCCCAGCCCCAGCCCTGGACCCAGCCCAGCCCAGCCCCATCCCCGTCCTTCCCCTAGCCCGGCCCCAGCCTGGCCCCAGCCTCAAGCCCCAGCCCAGCCTCAGCCCTGGACCCAGTCCCAGCCCCAGCCCTGCCCCAGCCCAGCCCCAGCCCTGGACCCAGCCCCCAGCCCCAGCCCTGCCCCAGCCCCTGCCCCAGCCCTGGACCCAGCCCCAGCTCCAGCCCTGGACCCAGCCCTGCCCCAGCCCCAGCCCTGGCCCAAACCCCAGACCCAGCCCCAGCCCAGCCTAAGCCATGCCCCAGCCCCAGCCCTGGCCCCAACCCCAGCCCCAGCCCTGGCCCCAGCCCCAGCCCCAGCCCCAGCCCTGCCCTAGCCCCAACCCCTGCCCTGGACCCAGCCCCAGCTCCAGCCCTGGACCCAGCCCAGCCCCAGCCCAGCCCCGGCCCTACCCAAGCCCCAGCCCTGCCCCAGACCCGGCCCCAGCCCCAGCCCATCCCCAGCCCTGCCCGAGACCCAGCCACAGCCACAGCCCTGGCCCCAGCCCTGCCCCAGCCCCAGTCCTGCCCCACCCCAGCCCCACCCTCATCCCTAGCCCAGCTGCAGCTCCAGCCCTGCCCCAGCCCTGGCTCCTGCAACAGCCCCGGCCCCAGCCCCAGCCCCAGCCCTGCCCCCAGCCCCAGCCCAGCCCCAGCCCCAGCCCTGCCCCAGCCCAGCCCCAGCCCCAGCCCTTCCCCAGTCCAGCACCAGCCCTGGACCCAGCCCCAGCCCTGGACCCAGCCCCAGCCCCAGCCCTGGCCCCAGCCCCAGCCCCAGCCCAGCCCCTGCCCTGGACCCAGCCCCAGCCCTAACCCAGCCCCAGCCCCAGCCCTGCCCCAGACCGGCCCCAGACCTGCCCCAGCCCAGCCCAGCCCCAGCCCAGCCCCAGCCCCAGCCCTACCCCAGCCCTGCCCCAGCCTCTGGTCCACCCCCTGCCCCAGGCCCAGCCCAGAACCCAGCCCAGCCCCACCCTCATCCCCAGCCCAGCTGCAGCCCCAGCCCTGCCCCAGCCCAGCCCCAGCCCAGCCCTGGCCCCACCCAAGCCCCAGCCCTGCCCCAGACCCGGCCCCAGCCCCAGCCCATCCCCAGCCCTGCCCGAGACCCAGCCACAGCCACAGCCCCGGCCCCAGCCCTGCCCCAGCCCAGACCCAGCCCAGCCCAGCCCCATCGCCATCCTTGCCCCCAGCCCCAGCCCTAGCCCAGCCCTGCCCTCAGCCCCAGCCCCAGGCCCAGCCCCAGCCCGACCCTCGGCCCCAGCCCAGCCACAGCCCCAGGCCTGCCCCAGCCCCAGCCCCAGCCATAGACCCAGCCCCAGCCCAGCCTCAGCCCTGCCCCAGCCCTGCCCCAGCCCCAGCCCTGGCCCCAGCCCCAGCCCCAGCCCCAGCCCTAGCCCAGCCCCAGCCCCGGCCCCAGCCCCAACCCTAGCCCTGCCCCAGCCCAGCCCAAGCCCTGGACCCAGCCCCAGCCCCAGCCCCAGCCCTGCCCCAGCCCAGCCCCAGCCCTGGACCCAGCCCTAGCCCCAGCCCTGACCCAGCCCCTGCCCCAGCCCTGGACCCAGCCCCAGCTCCAGCCCTGGACCCAGCCCTGCCCCAGCCCCAGCCCTGGCCCAAACCCCAGCCCCAGCCCCAGCCCAGCCTAAGCCATGCCCCAGCCCCAGCCCTGGCCCCAACCCCAGCCCCAGCCCTGGCCCCAGCCCCAGCCCCAGCCCCAGCCCCAGCCCTGCCCTAGCCCCAACCCCTGCCCTGGACCCAGCCCCAGCTCCAGCCCTGGACCCAGCCCTGCCCCAGCCCCAGCCCTGGCCCAAACCCCAGCCTCAGCCCTGGCCCCAGCCCCAGCCCAGACCCAGCCCCGGTGCCAGCCCTGCCCCAGCCCAGACCCAGCCCAGCCCAGCCCCATCGCCATCCTTGCCCCCAGCCCCAGCCCTAGCCCAGCCCTGCCCTCAGCCCCAGCCCCAGGCCCAGCTCCAGCCCGACCCTCGGCCCCAGCCCAGCCACAGCCCCAGGCCTGCCCCAGCCCCAGCCCCAGCCATAGACCCCAGCCCCAGCCCAGCCTCAGCCCTGCCCCAGCCACAGCCACAGCCACAGCCACAGCCACAGCCACAGCCCAGCCCCAGCTCTGGACCCAGCCCCAGCCCTAGCCTAGCCCCAGCCCCACCCTCGGCCCCAGACCAGCCCCAGCCCTGCTCCTAGCCCCGACCCCAGCCACGGCCCCAGCCCTGCCCCAGCCCCAGTCCTGCCCCAGCCCCGGTCCCAGCCCCGGCCCCTGCCCAGCCCCGCTCCCATCCCTGACCCCAGCCCTGCCCCAGCCCCAGCCCCAGCCCCAGCCCCGGCCCCAGCCCCGGCCCCTGCCCAGCCCCACACCCAGACCAGCCCCACCCTCGGTCCCAGCCCAGCCCCAGCCCCAGCCCTGCCCCAGCCCAGCCCCAGCCCTGCCCCAGCGCAGCCCAAGCCACAGCCCAGCCCCAGCCTGGACCCATCCCTGCCCCCAGCTCTGGCCCTAGCCCTGTCCCCAGCCCCGGCCCCTGCCCCAGCCCCAGTCCTGGCCCAGGCCCAGCTCTTGCCTAGCCCTGCACTCAGCCCCAGCCCCAGCCCCATCCTCGGCCCCAGACCAGCCCCAGCCCTGCCCCAGCCAAGCCCAGCCCCAGCCCAGCCCCAGCCCCAGCCCTGCCCCAGCCCAGCCCAAGCCCCAGCCTAGCCCTGCCCCGAACCCAGCCCCAGCCTGGACCCTGCCCTGCCCCAGCTCTGGCCCTAGCCCTTTCCCCAGCCCCAGCCCCAGCCCGGCCCCAGCCCAGCCCTATCCCCACACCCAGCCCTGCCCCAGCCCAGCCCCAGCCCCAGCCCTACCCCAGCCCTGCCCCAGCCTCAGGTCCAGCCCTGCCCCAGGCCCAGCCCAGAACCCAGCCCAGCCCCACCCTCATCCCCAGCCCAGCTGCAGCCCCAGCCCTGCCCCAGCCCAGCCCCAGCCCAGCCCCGGCCCCACCCAAGCCCCAGCCCTGCCCCAGACCCGGCCCCAGCCCCAGCCCATCCCCAGCCCTGCCCGAGACCCAGCCACAGCCACAGCCCCGGCCCCAGCCCTGCCCCAGCCCAGCCCCACCCTCATCCCTAGCCCAGCTGCAGCCCCAGCCCTGCCCCAGCCCAGCCCTGCCCCAGCCCTGCCCCAGCCCAGCCCCAGCCCTGGACCCAGCCCCAGCCCCAGCCCAGCCCCAGCCCCAGCCCTGCCCCGGCCCAGCCCCAGCCCAGCACCAGCCCTAACCCAGACCCAGCCCCAGCCCTGCCCCAGACCGGCCCCAGCCCTGCCCCAGCCCAGCCCAGCCACAGCCACAGCCCAGCCCCAGCCCTGCCCCCAGCCCAGCCCAGCCCCATCCCCATCCTTCCCCTAGCCCAGCCCCAGCCCGGCCCCAGCCTCCAGCCCCAGCCCCAGCCCTGCCCCAGCCCCAGCCCCAGCCCTGGACCCAGCCCCAGCCCCAGCCCTGGACCCAGCCCAGCCCAGCCCCATCCCCATCCTTCCCCTAGCCCGGCCCCAGCCTGGCCCCAGCCTCAAGCCCCAGCCCAGCCTCAGCCCTGGACCCAGTCCCAGCCCCAGCCCTGCCCCAGCCCAGCCCCAGCCCTGGACCCAGCCCCAGCCCCAGCCCTGCCCCAGCCCCTGCCCCAGCCCTGGACCCAGCCCCAGCTCCAGCCCTGGACCCAGCCCTGCCCCAGCCCCAGCCCTGGCCCAAACCCCAGCCCCAGCCCCAGCCCAGCCTAAGCCATGCCCCAGCCCCAGCCCTGGCCCCAACCCCAGCCCCAGCCCTGGCCCCAGCCCCAGCCCCAGCCCCAGCCCTGCCCTAGCCCCAACCCCTGCCCTGGACCCAGCCCCAGCTCCAGCCCTGGACCCAGCCCAGCCCCAGGCCAGCCCCGGCCCTACCCAAGCCCCAGCCCTGCCCCAGACCCGGCCCCCAGCCCCAGCCCATCCCCAGCCCTGCCCGAGACCCAGCCACAGCCACAGCCCCGGCCCCAGCCCTGCCCCAGCCCAGCCCCACCCTCATCCCTAGCCCAGCTGCAGCCCCAGCCCTGCCCCAGCCCAGCCCTGCCCCAGCCCTGCCCCAGCCCAGCCCCAGCCCTGGACCCAGCCCCAGCCCCAGCCCAGCCCCAGCCCCAGCCCTGCCCCGGCCCAGCCCCAGCCCAGCACCAGCCCTAACCCAGCCCCAGCCCCAGCCCTGCCCCAGACCGGCCCCAGCCCTGCCCCCAGCCCAGCCCAGCCACAGCCACAGCCCAGCCCCAGCCCTGCCCCCAGCCCAGCCCAGCCCCATCCCCATCCTTCCCCCTAGCCCAGCCCCAGCCCGGCCCCAGCCTCCAGCCCCAGCCCCAGCCCTGCCCCAGCCCCAGCCCCAGCCCTGGACCCAGCCCCAGCCCCAGCCCTGGACCCAGCCCAGCCCAGCCCCATCCCCATCCTTCCCCTAGCCCGGCCCCAGCCTGGCCCCAGCCTCAAGCCCCAGCCCAGCCTCAGCCCTGGACCCAGTCCCAGCCCCAGCCCTGCCCCAGCCCAGCCCCAGCCCTGGACCCAGCCCCAGCCCCAGCCCTGCCCCAGCCCCTGCCCCAGCCCTGGACCCAGCCCCAGCTCCAGCCCTGGACCCAGCCCTGCCCCAGCCCCAGCCCTGGCCCAAACCCCAGACCCAGCCCCAGCCCAGCCTAAGCCATGCCCCAGCCCCAGCCCTGGCCCCAACCCCAGCCCCAGCCCTGGCCCCAGCCCCAGCCCCAGCCCCAGCCCTGCCCTAGCCCCAACCCCTGCCCTGGACCCAGCCCCAGCTCCAGCCCTGGACCCAGCCCAGCCCCAGCCCAGCCCCGGCCCTACCCAAGCCCCAGCCCTGCCCCAGACCCGGCCCCAGCCCCAGCCCATCCCCAGCCCTGCCCGAGACCCAGCCACAGCCACAGCCCTGGCCCCAGCCCTGCCCCAGCCCCAGTCCTGCCCCACCCCAGCCCCACCCTCATCCCTAGCCCAGCTGCAGCTCCAGCCCTGCCCCAGCCCTGGCTCCTGCAACAGCCCCGGCCCCAGCCCCAGCCCCAGCCCTGCCCCCAGCCCCAGCCCAGCCCCAGCCCCAGCCCTGCCCCAGCCCAGCCCCAGCCCCAGCCCTTCCCCAGTCCAGCACCAGCCCTGGACCCAGCCCCAGCCCTGGACCCAGCCCCAGCCCCAGCCCTGGCCCCAGCCCCAGCCCCAGCCCAGCCCCTGCCCTGGACCCAGCCCCAGCCCTAACCCAGCCCCAGCCCCAGCCCTGCCCCAGACCGGCCCCAGACCTGCCCCAGCCCAGCCCAGCCCCAGCCCAGCCCCAGCCCCAGCCCTACCCCAGCCCTGCCCCAGCCTCTGGTCCACCCCTGCCCCAGGCCCAGCCCAGAACCCAGCCCAGCCCCACCCTCATCCCCAGCCCAGCTGCAGCCCCAGCCCTGCCCCAGCCCAGCCCCAGCCCAGCCCTGGCCCCACCCAAGCCCCAGCCCTGCCCCAGACCCGGCCCCAGCCCCAGCCCATCCCCAGCCCTGCCCGAGACCCAGCCACAGCCACAGCCCCGGCCCCAGCCCTGCCCCAGCCCAGACCCAGCCCAGCCCAGCCCCATCGCCATCCTTGCCCCCCAGCCCCAGCCCTAGCCCAGCCCTGCCCTCAGCCCCAGCCCCAGGCCCAGCCCCAGCCCGACCCTCGGCCCCAGCCCAGCCACAGCCCCAGGCCTGCCCCAGCCCCAGCCCCAGCCATAGACCCAGCCCCAGCCCAGCCTCAGCCCTGCCCCAGCCCTGCCCCAGCCCCAGCCCTGGCCCCAGCCCCAGCCCCAGCCCCAGCCCTAGCCCAGCCCCAGCCCCGGCCCCAGCCCCAACCCTAGCCCTGCCCCAGCCCAGCCCAAGCCCTGGACCCAGCCCCAGCCCCAGCCCCAGCCCTGCCCCAGCCCAGCCCCAGCCCTGGACCCAGCCCCAGCCCCAGCCCTGACCCAGCCCCTGCCCCAGCCCTGGACCCAGCCCCAGCTCCAGCCCTGGACCCAGCCCCGCCCCAGCCCCAGCCCTGGCCCAAACCCCAGCCCCAGCCCCAGCCCAGCCTAAGCCATGCCCCAGCCCCAGCCCTGGCCCCAACCCCAGCCCCAGCCCTGGCCCCAGCCCCAGCCCCAGCCCCAGCCCCAGCCCTGCCCTAGCCCCAACCCCTGCCCCTGGACCCAGCCCCAGCTCCAGCCCTGGACCCAGCCCTGCCCCAGCCCCAGCCCTGGCCCAAACCCCAGCCTCAGCCCTGGCCCCAGCCCCAGCCCAGACCCAGCCCCGGTGCCAGCCCTGCCCCAGCCCAGACCCAGCCCAGCCCAGCC